>NC_056739.1:1283221735-1283224235 GCF_019279795.1 Protopterus annectens | reverse complement strand
GTAGCCTTCTTTGTATTGTGGTCATTATCCATAGTGGATGGTCTCATTCTTTGCTACATTTACAGATATCTTTGTCCTTATCATATCCTGTCTCCAAATACAAGTTGAAGTTGTAATACTTTGCAAATTATTTTTAATATGAATAAATTCTGAGCAAGAAACTACATGTTAAATCTAGTAGAACTCTCACATCTGCTGCTCTGCATAATACATTTAAATTAATTATCATAAAGCAATGTTCAATGCATTACATATCACTTTCAATAGTCTTATATGATGCTCCACTGTGTCAGAAGAACTAGAGTTATTTTCTCCGTACTCCTTGGCAATGACACTTTGTAATTTAAAACAGATGGTTTAAAATGGAGTTCCAATTTCCCAACAGCAATTGAAAGCTTCTTTAAATCACAGTAATCCATTTCGCTTTCACAATATAGGCAGCTGTTTACCTGAACAAATTTTTATTTAACTTAACACTTTGAAAGAACTATTGCTCCTTTAGCCAAACCAAGTTGCTTATATGCCTGTAACCATGACTACAGGCTGCAATTATCAGTGGAGCCAAGTGCACACACATGCACATCCACACACACACACACACACACACACACACACACATAGGATTATAAAAACAACACAGAAGCCAAGGGTGTGATGGTAATACTTCATGCTTTTGTTAGCTCTGTGTAATTGTTAAAGCATTAGTGAAATGTTTTTGATACCAGTTGCAAGCATAAATATTGTTTTAAATAAATATATTTGTTCCCTTCTTGACAGAAAACTATGGTTCCCATGATGCTTTAGCACAGGATATACTTCCAGGTGAATGAGGGAGAACTGGTGTAGAAGTTGGTTTACGAAGATGTTACTGTGGTGTGTAATATGTATCGAAATCTTTTAATATTGCTATAACAGCCAATTAAAAGATGAAGCTGGGCTGGGCATCTCTGGGAAGTGGGAAATAATTTGCTCACTCTAGTTGGTGGACGGCGGCACATGTATTTGTTGACAGATCTTAACTGTACCTGCAATAACATGTAGTCAGTCATTTCCAGGAAACATTTATTTTCTTTGAATCCAGGTATGTTAGTTATTTCCATTCTCCGCTGCCCTTACAGTTTTGTTGGCCGATATATATGCTTATCATGCAGTCATAAATAATTATTATTTTTTGTAAGGTTCTGTAATGTGATCACTTGTTCTTGGCTGTTAAAGTAATGATCACATTACAGACTTGCACCACAGGCAGTTAACCCATTTTTCTGAGTTATAGCTCTGCAAGCAGTACGGATTATCGGTTATCGCACTTTCTGTTCTCCAGTATGATTTATTTCTACAGCAAAGAATACATAATGGGATTTCTGTGAAAAAGGCATGTAGTTGAACGTGCAGTTGTGCCTTTTCACTCTGTGTTGCAGCGGTCCTTATTTTTATTATTATGTTTATTTATTTTTAGAGTGAAGAGTATGGCTGAGCTGTAATACTCTGCCAAGTTATAAAATGCTTAAATAATTAAAAGGGGCAATCTCACTGTTTAAAATTCAGTCAGAATTCTTTTTTGAATGGGTAGTGACAATGTGCTTATCAGCAACACTCACTATGTTGCATGCATAAACATGGAACCCCTCAATCCTCCATCATCTTACTCTAGTATGCTGTTCTGTCTATGGTCATGTTCCACATGGAAAATGGGTAGCTATTTTTTATTATGTTTGAGCTAATTTGCTCCTAAAAGACACAGTTGTCATAAGGTACATTTATCCACAGAATGAGTTTTGACAAGTTCTCCTTTACTAATGCAGCAAGCTCTAAAGTTATTTTGGTACTTGCTGCATGTGTAAAAGACAACTTATAGAAAAAACAGATCACTGTAAATGAAAAATGGTAGTGGGAGAGAGAAAAAATTGTTAAACCTGATACTCCATTAGTTTAAAATGCAGAAGCAAACCCTGTAATCAGATGGCAAATATATGCAGACTAAGTTAGAGAATGCCATTCATTAATCCTTTTTTTTTATTTTATGTTTTTTTTTTAAGTTGTCATTTACAAAGGCAGCAAAGCCTAGGTCTTGTTGCCTAACTGGTGGACTGTAGAAGTTTGAGTAGACTTTTATGAGGGAAATGTTCTGAACTGGGCAGTTTTCTCATTATTGGTTCATGCATTTTGTTTCATTGCTTACTGGAAAAATGTTCAAAACAATAAATTTAAAACACGCTCTAACAAATGTGCTGTATTATAGACGGAATGTAATTTAATACAATCAGGAAGGTGTATCAAAGAACACATGTATGTTTCATGTGCAAGGGGCCTATGATTTGAAAACAGCACAAGGTAATCTTTATCCGCCACTGGACAGATGCATTTTCTTTGAATGTGGGTTTCAATGCTGTTTCAATGAATGTGAGTTTCAAGGGCAGAGAAGTTTTAATGCTAAATCCATTTTCACTGTGAGACTGTGTTGCTTTGTTTAGCTGATGTCTATTAGTTTTTGTGCTTTAAA
>NC_056739.1:1282969235-1283219235 GCF_019279795.1 Protopterus annectens | reverse complement strand
ATGCAATGAGCTGTAACTGGAGCTTGACACTTTGTGAACACTCTTGGTGCAGTGGATAGTCCAAAGGGTAAAACAAGGAAATTAAAGTTATGTACTTACCATAATGCCAGATCCATGTTGTCTGATCGTCATCTGGTTCAACATATGGGTTGTCAGATCTGATGGGATCCCACCTCGGCACCGACTGTAAGCTTTTATGGTACCAAGTCCCTGACTTCTCCTCTGCCCATAATTCCCTGTACTCCACCCCCTTCCTTCAGATCAAGTTTACCCTGAAAGTACACCACTTTCTTTAACACAGAAAACACTATACATTCCACAGAACCCACAGAAAAGGTAAATGGCAACAGCTAACAAGACTGTGCACAGACGAGTCAACAGTGTGTGGCACTCAGTCATCTCAAAGCTATAGGTTTCAATTTAGAAGGGAGTAGGAAGGAGGGAGGTTGAACCAGACGAAAATCTGAAAACATGGATCTATCGTTATGGTAAGTACATAACTTTAGCATCCAATGTTGTCTATTTTCATCCGATTCAATGTATGAGATGGATTCCCAAGCTGTTTTTCTGAGTGGTATCAAGGAAGAATATTCCTGCATATGGTGGAACCAAATAAGGAACGTGATCTGTATAGTACATCCAACTTATAATGAGAAACAAAGGTATAAATTGTTGATCAAGTTGCTGCTACACAAATATACTCAATAGGCATCCTCTTTGCAAAGGCAGCTGAGGTAGCTACTGCTCTAGTTGAGTGAGCTTTTGGTTTAGATAGCAATATCAAATTCTTATAGACAAAGAGATGCAATCTGACAACCATTGTGAAAGTGCTACTTTAGCAACAGCAATCCCTAACCTCTGTTTTGAGAAGGCAACAAATAATTGATTAGAGACTCTAAAATGTTTCGACCTATAGAAGTAAAACCTGAGTTGACAATGAACATCTAGCATATGTAAAATATACTCCCTTTTGTTTGAATATTGTAGAAAGAATATTGGTAGCTCTACAGACTGCTTAAATTTGCTTCAGATGCTATCTTAGGAAGAAAGGATGGATTGGTTCGCAGCAAAACATTATTGCTACGGAATATCAAATACGGAAGCTTAGAAGAAAGTGCCTGTAATTTTGAAATTCTTCTGGTCAAGGTAAATGCTATTAAAAAATCGTCTTCCAAGAGAGAAATGTAAGGTCTGCAGAGGCCGCAGGCACAAATGGAGGTTGAGACAAAGCTTGTAGCATGATAGAAATGTCCCAAGGAGGTGATGAATCATTGTAACCAGTATGGAAATTCAATATTGCTGCCATCTGTAGTTTGACAGTTGAATAACTAGAACCTTTACCAAACAAGAACCAATAGAAATTCTAAAATGGATGTAATGGGAGTGGAAAAAGAGTCTATTCCCTTTGAAGTAGCCCAAGACGAAAATCTTCTCCACTTGTTATGGTGTGTTTTCTTTGTGGATGGCTTCTGAGAGGCTAAAATAATTCTGATGATTGTTGTAGAAAGCTTGGTGTCTCTGGCTATGGTTAGAACTGGAGAAACCATGCGGTTAGTTTCACAGATGTCTGATCCAGAGGAGGCAGTCCGGACAGGTGAAACAGAAGATCTGGATAACAATCTAACATCCATAGGGGATGCGGAAGTAGAAGCCTTAGAAAGGGGGGGGGGCATGTTTGTCAGTGCCAGAAAGGAGCAGTGAGGATCACCTTGGCCTTGCATTGTCTTCCTTTCTGAAAAAAAATGTATTCATTAAGGGTAGAGGCAGGAATGCATAAAGGAAACCCAGGTGCCAATCATGGACTACAGCATCCCTCGGTAACTGACCAGTGAAGGGATCAGGGCAAATTAACTGGTGGACCTGTTGTTGAAATATTAGGCAAAGAGATCACAGAGCATGGTTTTCCCCAGCAGCTGAAAATCATCCTTGCCACTGTTGGATTGAGAGAACACTAGTGAGGAGCCAGAATGACCCTGCTCAACTTGTCTGCTAGCACATTGGTTGACCCTGGGATATATTTACTTTGAGGAAGCATTGTGAATACATCACCCACTGACAAACTCTCATGGCCTCTCAACATAAAGTATGTGAGTGGGTTCCTCCTAGTTTGTCGATGTACCATACTACCGCATTACTGTCTGCCTATATGGAGATTACACTCTTAGGGAGGACATCCTGAAAAGCCTGCAATGCTAGAGCGCTGCCCAGATCTCCAAGACTGTGAAGGTTGGCCCTGTTTGTGGCCAGATAGCTTGGACCATCCTCCCTTTGAAATGCCTCCCCCAGCCTGGAAAGGAGGTATCCATTGTTGCTACTGCTGCCAGTGAATATGGGTGAAAATGGTGTCCTTTGACAACTGAAGTAGATGTTATCCACGAGTTGTTATTACGTTATCGAAAGATAATGTAATCGAATGCTCAAAACATCAAAACAGCCGCATATCGAAGCTTTTATTGTGGGGGGCTGCACCCCCCCCCCGCTAAATATATATTCCAACCCTGAGATCGCACTAAGTGAGCAAAGGGCAAATATCCCAATCTTCACTGTACTGTGATCCCACAATGCAATCTTCGAAATGCGGGCATTTCGAAGTTCTGGGCATTCGATTACGTTATCTTTCTATAAAGTAATAGGAACCCGTTATCCACCACCCCACATGTTGTGTGCAGGTCCATGCGATCTGTATCTTGGCATGCAGAGGATGAGTATTTTTGAACCACTAGCATCCACTGAGGCACTCTCATGTAATATCCGGCCATTGGTACCATTAGGATCGAAGAAGCCATAAGTCCCAGAGGATGGAGTATAAATCTTGCTGAGGGATACCGGTAATGAAGATCTTGCATTGCCACTAGATGGTAAAAATAGATTCTGCATTGTGGGAGGCTTACAATCTTCAAAGATGTGTTGAGATGGCATCCTATATATTCTGTTTGTTGTGCAGGTTGTAGCTGGCTTTTCTGGAGATTTACATAATCCCTAAATCTAGTAACAGTTGGAGTACCAGATTCAGGTGGTGTTTGAGAAGATTCTCTGAGGTAGCACTTAGGAGGCAGTTGCCCAGATAGGGAAGAACTTGGATACCAAGCAGACACAGGTGTGCTGCTACCACTGCTATCATCTTTGTGAGCACCCTGGGAGATGTGGTGCGACCGAAAGCCATGACTCTGAATTGATAATGACTGGCTCCCAGTCAAAAGCAGAGAAATCTCCTGGATCACTTCTCTATTCTCACAAGACAGGAAGCATCCTTGACATCTATAAAACACATCCAATCCTCCTTCCTGAACAGTGGAAGAATAGACTGAACTGTGACCATCCACAGTGTAGTCTGTTTTACAAACTGACTGAAATGGCTTAGATCCAAAATTTGTCTTAGGTCCCCTGTCTTATTTGATACTAAAAAGAGTCTTTAATAGACTCTGGACTTTGTCTGGTCTCAGGGGACCGGCTGCATGACATTTGTCTCTAGCAGCTTGTATATCTCTAATGCCGCTGTTTCCCACTGACTGGGTGGAACATCTGGGATTTTTCTCTTGTTCTGAGGTTGGAGGGAAAATGGAACAAAATAATCTCTAAATATTATCTTTAACACCCAATAATCTGTTGTAATGTTTTGCAAGGCTAGTGGGTGTAGAGGTAAGTGTCCCCTGACTGCCTCCAGAGCACAGCAGCTGGGCAACCTATCAGGGACACTGGAAGGGCTTTTTTGGAAAAGGGACCATGAAAGCACTGATTATGCAGTCCACTTCTGCCCTCAGGCAATGTCTACTGAAGTTACCTACCCCTCTGCCATGAGGAGGCCTATCACCAGCAGGGTCTTGTTAAGGGCTCTGTGACTTCTCAAACCACATATTTTTCCCCAACCTATGATTCCTGGGAAAGGATCTTTGAGGAGTGGAAAAATGTATGTCAACTGCAGACAGTGTCTTACCATCTTGCTAGCTCCTGGTTAACATGTCTTTTAACTTTGGGTCCAAATACTGTTAAACCATCAAATGGGGCATTAATAAAGGACATCCTGAAACAACAAAGACACATCCAGGCATGGTGGCACACAAGGATGTCAGTGCCTGCTGCTCTGGCAGTGTCATTGGTTGCACTGGATAACAGACACAAGGCAACACTGGAAGTCGATTGAAGGGTGGTCAGCTGGGAGTCCATTTTCTTTTGGACATTCGTAGACAAGTTACCCAAGAGTGATTTAGACAGTTCTTTGACTAAATCTCTCTAAAAAAATCATCACATAGGTCAAGTAATTCATGGACCTAAGAGTAAAGATCACAGACGCATAAGTCTCCTTTCCAAATATGTCCATTGTCGTGGATTTTCTGTGCAGAGGATGAACAGATGAGCTTTCTTCTGAAAGTTCTTTCTTCATGACTGCTGCTACCACCATCACACCTACCAGAAGACCTTTGCTTCAATGTTTTCTGTCTTTAGGGTCTTGCAGAATCCTATCTGATTTCTTGGGAATAGGTTCCATCATGTTAGGAACCTCCCATGCTTATTGTGCCATGAAGCTGATGAAAGGGTCAATGTAAGGTACCGCCCAGGACAAGATGGACTGGAACTAAAAGCTTCCAAGAACTCAAACTTGTATGGAGAGGGATCTTTGATGGACCATCTCCCTCTTTGTTTCAACAATTCTAGGATTCTGCCAAAGGTGATTTCTTCACAGGGAGATCTCAGAAAGCCTTCACCTTCTGGTGTCTTCTTTGACAGACTCTGGTGTTGAGTCTATGTGCTTATGTTTGCATGTCTGTTTCCTATTAACCAGCTTTGGTGGAGAATCATAAAGTTCAGAATCAGACTGGGAGCTGACACGGCAAGAGGCCTGGACAGCCAGTGGTTCAAACTGTCCCTGACAGATAGGAAGATGTGGGGGAAAAGAAGCTAAATCCTGCTGGGGTTTGGGTGGTGCCAAACTGGCTGAAGGCATCTTCACCTTGGGTAAATCAAGGACCCTGTGAAAATCGTCTCCAAGAGCCTTCTCCCATCCAAGGACGAAACATTTCTTGAGTCTGATCCCTCCTTGACCCCAAAGCTGACATCAGATCCGAGCTGTCGAGAGCTGACGAACCAAGGGATAGGGAAGGATCTGAAAACCTCGGTGTTGATCCTCCGTCTTGGGCCTCTGCACTGATGCTTCAGCTCTGAGTCCCTTCTCCAACTGACAACCTCAGAGTTGAAAGGGAAAGGGATGTAGTCGGTGTCAAAGTGACAAAGACTGTCGACAGTGACAAAGATGCCTCGGTACAGGTTGGAACCATGGACACTGGTACTGAGATGAGACAAACTAGAAGTGGAGAAAAGAGTGGCAGGTAAGTTGGGCCGATACTCAGTGCGGTCACAAAGGCTGGCACTGAGAGAACCCCAAGCTGAATCTGCATCTCAAGAAACTTCCACATTATCCTGTTGACATCTTGTTTTTTTATACTCCAAGATGATTTACAGGATGAAGCCACCAAAGGTGGACCGGAATAGTACTTTTCTTGCAGTATTGGGGAATGCTGTCTTGAGCTTACTGGTTCTGGCGAGAACCTGGCTCTAGGAGAGACAGATCACTGTCGAGAGGCTGTCAAGCCCTAATGTACATGCTGCTTTAGACTTAGAACCAACCAAAACTGTCAGATCTGGTGACCATTTTCGGGAGATAAGTGTTTTTCCCACCATAAGATTTCTTTTTGTCTCTGTCAGGGTCAGAGGGATCTTTATCCTTTCCCGGATCCTTTGATTTAACTTTGTCCGCTATCTTGACAGTAGAAGCAAAAGAAGTTCTAGTTGAAGAGGATGCCCCTGTCTTTGGAGAAGTAAACCTTTTACTACATTTCTGACCAAAAGAGAATTTAAAATCTCATGTTTAACATCATCTGGGAGGTTTTGAGAATGCAGCCATGCATACCTCCTCAAAACAGTACCAATGGCCAAAGCCCTTGAAGAAATAGCAACAGAGTCATACACACACACTCTGTATACAATGAGTAGTGACTTGAGCAATAGAAGACATTAAATTATTTAAAGTGGATTTTTCTTCATAAGAAGAAGCTGCAGATAAAATGTTTCTCATACTTCCACAATTAGTCAGAAGAAACCTTAATATTTGAGCCTGACAATTAAAAGTTCTGAAAAACAAAGTTGCAGAAGCATACATTTTTTTTCCTCTACTTATCAATAATCTTCCCATCCTTATAAACAGAGAGTAGAATTGGAATTAATTACATGTTTAGCAGTAGAAGAATGAACTAAAGCTATAGCTGTTGGATCAGGTAGGGTAAGAGTGTATAGAAACTTAAAAGACTGAGGAACTTTATACACCCTATCTGCCTTTTTGGGGGCTGCTGGCTGTCAGTAAATTTGCAGATAGTAATATGCACACACATCCTTCAAAGCTGACAGAACTAGAGGAATGGGTGCAGGTTCTGGAAATTCCTTCTGTAACAGCTCATAGCATTTTCTGAGGGATTGAGAAACCTCATTGTTCTCCCACTGAAAACACCGGCACATTCTTGATACAGTCTCTGAGAAACAGAATCTCCCACAGGGACAGTCAGAAACTGAGTTCTCCGATGAGTCTGAATTAGTAATCTGAGAAAATCCTGTATCTGTCCCTTCATCCCTCTGTCCAGATTCAGAATCTTGCATCTCTTCAGAAGTGGTATCCCTCTTTCTTTTACCAGAAACTACTTTACAAGAAGGATCAACAGCCTAAATTAAACCCTGAGCCAGACCCAGTAAATTACTTCTGTGTAAGGAAATTTGAGGAGAAGTATATGCATGCTGTTATTAATGGCAGCAGCAGCTTTCCCAGGGATGGGCACAACATTTTGGCAAGACAGAGAAATCTTCCCTGTTCCCCCTTCCAGGACAAAAAAGAGTGGCTCTCCCTTGCCCACTGAGGGGACCCCAACAGTCACAGACAATGTGGCTAATCCCTGGTCCATAGTGACTGTAGGTGCTATTAAGGGATCCAGGATAAAAGATGAGAGGTCTGAGGTACAACTAAAGGACACAGTAGACTCACCCACCTGTGGATGACATAAACTGCTAGCCTGCAATGGTGGCAAAAGCTGTTTGCTTAGCTTTTTCTTTTTGTGGACAGAAGGACTGACTTTGGAAATTACATTTTGTTCCATGGTCAAGCCGAAAATGGAGTCTTTTTCCAGGGGAAGGCAACCAGAAAATGCTGGTAAAAACTAAAAATCTTTAAAAGTCACCTTTTTTTCAAAGACACAGTAAAAATCACTTTCTAACATTTTGACAAAGCCACAAAGTAAAATAAACACAATTCTTCACAGAAAGAATGATTTCAGTTACTTTAAACTGACAGAAAAAAAGAAAAGTACTGGACACTCTAATGACAGTCCATTAAAACACAAGCTCCTTGCTTTAAAATAACTTTCCTCAACAGGAACTCATTAATAACAACAGAAGTTATTGAATGGAAGGTTTCATCCCCCAAAGTGAACTTATCTGCCAAGCAAAGGAACAGCCCAAGTTGATCCTCAAAAGCCTCAAGGAGTGTACTCCTCAGTGGCAGTCAAGCTCCGAAGAGCTTAGAGTCTGAACTTGTCTTTTATTCAGCTCAGCTAGGGCAGCCAGACAATTTGGGTGTGCAGAAGGTGCCCTGAAGCTTTGGAGGCTGGTCATCTGTTATATACTTGGCAGGATATAACCCATGTAGCTACTGCAGCAGTGATCAATATAATGAACATTATTTATTCCAGTGTTGTATCTGTGTTTGGCTCACTACTTTAAATGCAACACTGATGAATCAGAAATGAAAGTTATGTACTTACCAAAACAATAGAGCCCTGTTGTCCTATTTTCATCTGGTTCAACCTCTGTGACTCAGATCTGATTCGGATCCGGCCTTAGGAACTTCAACCTTCGGATCCAGGGCTCTGACTCCTCCCCATAATTCTCTCGCCACAGACTAATTACCTCAAATCAAGTTTGCCCCAAGTGAGAATACACTTAATTAGTAATTAGATTTACAAAGAGAAAAATAATTCAACGTGAATGGAAGGACAAAAATACCAGGTGGACAGGATGCTATTAACCTGCTAAGGTTAGAGATAGATAGACTCCTGTAAGTGCTAACTCACTGGAATCCTTGCAGTCTGAGATAAGCTGTTACTGCTGCCATATACTTTGTAAACATCCAGGGGGCTGTGATAAGTCCAAAGAGCAGAGCTCTTAACTGGAAATAACTGGGTCCCATCTGAAAATGAAGAAATCTCCTGGAGAGTCTGTGTATTTTTATGTGATAATAGGCTTTGTGGAAATCAAAAGAACACATCCAGTCATCCTTTTTGAGCAGAGGCAAAATGGACTGAACCATGACCATCTGGAACTTTGTTTGTTTCATGCATTGGTTTAAGTGGCTTAGGTCCAATATTGGTCTTAGGTCCTCTGTCTTTTTTGGAATTAAAAAAAAACCCAGAGTAGACATCGGATCCTATCAGGTCTGAAGGGACCTGCTGGATGACTCTTTTTTTCCATCAACTTGTTTAGTTATGCTGTTGCGGATTCCAAATAAGTGGGTGGTACAAACTGAAGCTTTAGTTTTACATGAGACACTGAGTATCCTATGGTAATTATCCACAAAACCCAAGAATCTGAGGTGATGGCCCACCAGGTTTGAGGGTGTAAGCGCATCCAGAGTGTGGCAGTCAGGCAACCTTCAGGAGCGCTGGAAGGATTTCTCAGAAAAAGGTCTGTGAAATCCTTGGTTTTGTGGTCTGCCTCTATCTCTTGGATGACATCCACTGAAATTACATCCTCCTCTGCCTTGAAGAAGTTTATCAGAAGAAGCATCCCGTGTAGGACCTTGCGATTTAAAGAAAGTACAGTTTTGTACCTACCATAAATGTAGATGTTCGAGTGCGCATACAGCTGCAGTCATCACACTTGGGTTATCTGCCGTCAGGCGGGTCCTCGGTCGGCCGAATTCCAAAGTCTAGGTCCGGCGTCGGTTGTCATCGCTTCTTCCCTGACGTCAGTGCGGCAGGGGTATAAAAGAGGCAGCCGACGCCATTTTCTTCAGTTTTTCTTGCCCCAGATGTCAGGTGCCCCCAGAAAGGAAGGCAATACATGATGTTATGCAAACATACATAAGTAGATAAATCAAAACAGTAGTTGCAAGCAAATACACCATATAGGAATACCCCAAATAGGTTGTATGTTAAAGGTGTTTGTCATAAGCTCTGTCCTAAGATGGGATGGAGGGAGGGTAACCTGGACTGCAGCTGTATGCGCACTCGAACATCTACATTTATGGTAGGTACAAAACTGTACTATGTTCTTCGTGCATACAGCTGCAGTCATCACACTTGGGTAGAATCCCAAAGCTAAGTAAGGGTGGCTGGTACCAAGCGGAATTAGGAGGGGCTAGAATGCCCTGCAGGACTGCTGCGGCAAAGCCCGCTCTAGATTTTGAGTATAGTGGAAGGTGGTAGTGTTTGGTGAAAGTGTGCACTGAACTCCAAGTAGCTGCTTCCAGAATGTCCTTGGTAGGGACCCCCCTGAGGAAAGCTGCTGAGGTAGCTGTAGCCCTGGTGGAGTGGGATCTGATGCGTACAGGCACTGATTTTCCATGAAATGAATAACAAAAGCGTATGCAGTGGGCTATCCATTTTGAAATAGTTTGTTTGGAAATAGCCTTTCCTTGAGCACCTGTAGCATAGGACACAAAGAGCTGCTCAGATTTCCTGAATGACTTTGTTCTGTCCAAGTAATAACGAAGTTACCTGTGAATGTCCAAGGAGTGAAGTAGCCTCTCCCCTTTGTTCTGGGGATTTGGATAAAAGGTAGGTAAATGAATAGTCTGATTCAAAGCCACACTGGATACTACCTTTGGCATGAAGGTAGGGTTGGTTCGTAAGGAAACCCTGTCCTGATGGAAAATGATGAATGGTTGCACAGCCATGAGGGCCTGTAGCTCCGAAACCCTGCGTGCTGAGATAATAGCCAGAAGCAAAGCTGTTTTCCACGACAAGTATTGTAACTCTGCTGAAGAGGCCGGCTCAAAAGGAGGCAGTGTCAGCTTCTCCAATACAAAGTTGAGGTCCCAAGCTGGAGCTGGTGGTTTCCGTGGGGGTTTTATATTTTTTGCCCCTCTGAGGAACTGCCTTAATAGAGGATGTGAGAATAAAGGAGGATCCGTATTGTATTGTGCTGAAATTGCTGAAGCGTGGATCTTGATGATAGAGAAAGAAAGGCCACTGTTTAACATCTCATCTAGGTACTGTAAAATCTGTGGTATATTTATTACCCAAGGATTCTGGCCCTTTGCTTGATTCCAGGAGCAAAATCATTTCCATTTGGCGGAGTAGGTTTTTCTAGTAGAGGGTCTCCTGACCTCCAAGATGACATCCTGTACCTCCTTGGAGAGGAGAGCCTGTTGGCAAATTAAGGTATTTTCCATGCAGCTAAATTTAGAGTTCTGAGCTGGCTGTGAAGGATCTTGTAGTTGTGCTGTGACAATAGAAGAGGAACTTGAGGTAGGATCCATGGTGGTGAGTGTGACAGGTTCTTTAGAAGAGGATACCAGTGCTGTCGTGGCCAGTCTGGAGCAATGAAAATCATTTTTGGCCTCTCTGCTCTGGTTTTTAATAGGACTTTGGTCAGTAGAGGTAGAGGCGGGAAGGCGTAGACTGTCAATGCTGTCCAACTGAAAGATAGTGCGTCCACTTTCCAGGCCTGCGGATGATAGGTCCTTGAGCAGAGTGTTTCCAGCTGGTAATTGTTGTGGGAGGCAAATAGATCTATGTCTGGCTGTCCCCATGCTTGAGTTATCTTTGAGAAGACTTGAGGATGCAACTTCCATTCGTGAGAGTCTGTCATATTTCTGCTTAAGTTGTCTGCCAGAGTGTTTTCCTTCCCTGGCAGGAATTGTGCCTGTAGTTGAACTTGCAATTCCAATGCTGTGTTCCACAGGGTCATAGCTTGCCTGCATAGGGGGTATGAATGCGTCCCTCCCTGTTTGTTTATGTACCACATGACTGTGGTGTTGTCTGTCCTTATCAATAGCTGGCCCGGTTGCAGTAGATCCTTGAAATTCATAAGAGCATTTTGCACAGCTAGCATCTCCTTTTGGTTGATGTGTAGGTGCATCTGTTTTTGGGACCATTTTCCCTGGATGCACTGGTCTGCCATGTGTGCTCCCCATGCGTAGTCTGAGGCGTCTGTTGTGATGACTTGCCTTGCTTGTGGTATACAGAAAGGGAGACCCGTGTTTCTTTGGCATGCTTGAGCCCACCACAAAAATTCCTTTTGAAGGCATGGAATGAGTGGTAAAATTGTTTCCAAGCTGTGTTTGTGTTGAGACCATAAGTTTTTTAGGTACCATTGTAGTTTCCTCATATGCAGCTTTGCAAATGGTATTAGTAGAATGCAAGATGCCATGAACCCCAGAGCCTGCAGGATTTTCCTTGCAGTTAGCCTGGTTAAAGTTGCCATTTTGTTGAAGTATTGAGACAGTTGCCCTTGTTTGTCTGGCGTGAGGTAAGCCATCTGGGCCGTTGTATTTAAGCTGGCGCCCAAGAAAATTATCTGTTGAGAGGGTATTAGCTTTGATTTCTTTTTGTTTACTGTGTACCCCAGGCAATTTAACAGTTTTATTACAAACGCCAGATGTTGCAATAGAATGTCCTTGCTGTCCGCTTGGATCAGGCAGTCGTCCAGATATGGGTAGATTTGTATTCCTCGTTGTCTGCAAAAAGCAATTACTGATGCCAGGCATTTTGTAAACACTCTGGGCGCAGTAGATAAGCCAAAGGGCAATGCACAGAATTGATAATGGGTTGAACCTGCAAGAAATCTGAGGTATCTTCTGCAATCTTGTCTGATAGGGACATGCAGGTATGCCTCCTTGAGGTCCAACGTTACCAGCCAAGACTCCTTGCCGAGCATGGGAAGAAGCTGCTGTAATGTGAGCATCTTGAATTTTGGTACCTCTAGATATGTGTTTAGAAAAGATACGTCTAAGATGGGTCTCCAGTCTTTGTCCTTTCTTGGTACCAGAAATAGTCTTGAATAAAATTCTTGACCTTGTTCTTTTTGCAGGTACCTCTTGAATTGCTTTCATATCCATGAGAGCAGAAATTTGTTTTTGTGCCTCTGCCCATTGATTTTGTGGCAGGTTTGGCATGCCCCTCATCTTTGGAAGGGTGAGAAAGTGGAATCTGTAGCCTCTGTCTATAATATCCAGAATCCATTTGTCCTTTGTAACAATGTGCCAGTTTTTTGAAAATAAGGCCAGTTTTCCGCCTAAAGGTGCTGCCATTATAGCTTTGTTTGGCAGGCAAAGGGGAAAGTCATTGTGTCTGTTTTCTAAATGACTGTGTTCTGTCTTCTCCACCTCTTGGGGCTGGTGATTGCCATTGCCTGGCTCTGTAAGATCCTTGAGGTTATCCTCTAGCCCTTGGGCGTCTATATCTACCCCTTTGGGGTCTGTCCGTGGCTGGAAAGGACCAATTTTTTGAAGGCCAGTTTCTGCTGAAGCGTGGAGGCTGCACCTGCAAGAAATCTTTAACTGTTTGCATAGATTTAGCCTTTTCCTCCATTTTCTTTAGTACCTCCTCAGCTTTAACACCGAACAGTACATCTTTTTGTAGCGGTGCATCTAATAATTTTGCTTTGACATGATCTGGTAAGGTTTGTTCTTTGAGCCAAGCATGTCTACGTATGACAGACCCCGTGACAGCAGCTCTGCATGAGGCCTCTAAAGCATCAAAACCACACTGTCAGGTATGCTTCCCCACTTGTTCTGCTCCATGCAACAAATCCTGCAACTCTTTCAAATCAGGTTGTTCTGTTTGTGTCATTTTGCTTTTCAGCTGAGATATTAAGATCTGCTGATACTTTAACATATGAAATTGACAGTTTAAAGCCCTCATGGTTAAAGTGGCTGATGTATACACCTTTTTCCCCCACCTTTCCAATGCTCTGGAATCTCTCTCTGAAGGTAAAGGGTTTTTAGCAGTAGAGGCCTTAATCCCCTTGGGACCCTGAGAAATAGTTTCTGGGTCAGCAGAAGGGCTTTTATAAAGGAACTGGTGAGAATCAGGAACCCGGTAATATCTGTCTGGTTTAACAGGGGCAGGAGGTAAAGAGTCTGGATTAAGACTGGCTTCTGCGTACACATCATCCAAAATATCTAAGACAGGAGGAATAGCCAGGGGCCTATGCTGGGGAAGCAGCAGAAATTCCCTGAGCCTTTTCTTGGAATCTGAGTAATCTTGGCCTTCCCAGTGGAAGTGTTCTCTCAATGTATGTAGGGTTTCCCCAAAAGAGTAGTCCTCAGGGGGGGAGTCCGAGGGAATAGACTCCTCAGCATCAGAGTCTTCAAAAGGGGAATAGGTGTAATCCAGGTCCTCAGAAAGGCCTGAGGTAATAGATGCCTGATCTGAGGAAGGGTAGTCTTCCTCCATCCTGGGTCTTTTGTCTGAGGGGGGTTGAGAACCCCTGATGAGTGAAATCAAATCCTCAGCCATTTTAAGCATCTGCTTTTTGGGCATGGGACCTTGAGAGGGGGCTTGAGGACCCTGTTTTTTGCTTTAGATTTAGTGAACGATTTAATAGATAAAGTGGCAGGCCTTGCTAAACTTTCCGTTTCTCCGCCAAGAGTGGCGTCGGTATCTGCAGTGGGAATGGGGACTGAGGAACCTGCGACCTCGGGTACTGAAGTCACCGGTAATAAGGTTTCATTAGTAGTCAGGGGCTGCGTAGGCACCTCGCTGAGAACCGGAGAACCGGTAGTCGGCCTTAGCGTGGTCTCAGTACTCGGTGCAGGCCTCGGATGTCTGTCCTTATCCTTGTGTTTTTTGCCTAAAACTGGCGTCGGCATATCCGACGACATAATATAATTAAATGTTTTGCCAAAATAATGGAGGGCGAACTCCGCCCGGCGCTTAATAGTGCGCTTGTTAAACCTAGCACAAAAACGGCAGGCCGAGACGTTGTGTTCTGGCCCTAAACAAGGTATACAGTAAGAGTGAAAATCCTTATGCGGTATTTGCTTCCCACAAGAAATGCAATTATTAACTTTGTCTGACATCGGTCTGAGGCAAGAAAAGTTTCCCCAAAGGGGTACTTAGCTTTAAAGAAGACTTCGGTTGAAATACTTTCATAAATCTCAGGAGCTGGCCGACCGGCACTTGCGAACTGCTTCTGCTTCAGGCACCGCTCGGCAAGAAAGACTGAAGAAAATGGCGTCGGCTGCCTCTTTTATACCCCTGCCGCACTGACGTCAGGGAAGAAGCGACGACAACCGACGCCGGACCTAGACTTTGGAATTCGGCCGACCGAGGACCCGCCTGACGGCAGATAACCCAAGTGTGATGACTGCAGCTGTATGCATGAAGAACATCAACATTTTCTCCCCTTCTTATTGATTCCTGGAGAAGGTTCTCTAAGGAGTGGAGAAACAGATTCATGGCAGAAAGAGTCTTACAGTCTTGTTTGTTTGTTGTTAGTGTATCCTTAACTTTTGTGACAAACAAACGTAGTACCATGAAAAGGAGCACTGAAGGATGTCTTAAAGCCCTCTGCAAAATCACACAACACCATCCAGGCATGGCGGTATAATGCTATACCAGTGCCTGCTGCTCTAGCTGTCCCAGCAGATGCATGGAGACATTTGAAATAGATGATAAGGTAGAAAGTTGGGACTCCACAAGTTTTTTTGGTCAATTCTCTTTGGAATCGAATAATAAGGACCACGTAGTTCAGTGCTCTGAGGAAAAAAGTCTCTGAAACATATGTCCATTTTCAAAACTTGCCCAAGGCCCTAGACTCTCTCCTTCAAGAGTTCCTTCCTTGTGGCTGTCTCTATGACTATGGCATTCACATGAGGACTCTTACTTTAGTGAAATCTGTCTGTCAAAGCTGCTAGAATCTTGCTAGATTTTTTGGTTATAGGTTCTGCTGTATCAGGTTCCTTCCAGGCTCACTAAACCACTATATTGATGAGGGCATCATAAGTAGGTACCACCCAGGATGCAGAACAGCCAGCTCCAAAAGCCTCCAGGGACAAGGATTCTTCTCGGGAAGGCGTACCTGTAGAACAACCCTTTTCTCTTTGACCAATTGTAGAATTTCTCTGAAGGAGACATCTCCAAAGGGGGGTCTAGAGGAACCTTCCCCTTCCTCCAACTCCGTATCTTCTGTGATGGATTCTGGTGATTAATCCAAGGGCTTCCATTTGGACAGCTGCCTTCTCTGCACCTGTTACTGGGGAGTATCTGGCAATAGGTCTGAATCAGATTGAGAACTGAAAGACAACATCTCTTGTTGAGCTTTGGAGACTGGTTATCCTTGCTGATGAGAAGGAGTGGATTCTGGGGCCGAATAAGTTTGAGGTTGGGTTGGATCCAAAAGGAATGCAGGCACCTCTTATCTCGAGCATGAGAGGACCTGATGGAAGCCTCAAAAGCTGAAGAAGTCTCTCTAAAAGAAGGAATAGAAAGACACCCCCAAAGTTCCATCCTTTCCAGGCAACGAGGCCAACATCGAAGTCAAGCTGTTGAGGGATGATGCTGCAAGAGGAAGGAATGTCTCCGACAACTTCAGAGTCAAACCCTCTAACCAGATGTTGGCTCCAAAGCTTTGGCTCCAACTCTCCTCTTGCTATAAGATGCTATTGTCAAGAAAGACTTAGTTGCTGTGAGAGCCAAGTGGATGGCACTATAAGTGTCAACAAAGGTGCTCTATGGACCTTCAGAATTGAGGGCTTCGGTTATGATGGAATGATCTGCAAAGGAGTTGTAACATGGGGGGGCGGTGATGTTCACATTTCTATCAAAGGGGAAGGAGCCAGGAGGAACCCACAACTGTATATGGATTTGGAGGAACATGCGCATCATCTTGTCGATGTTGGGTTTGGTGAAACTCCCGGTACAATGGGCAAACCTTTAGAATGCTATTGATGAAGCCCTGGATCATTGTTGAAGAATAATGGAATGAAGCTGAGGACTAATTGGATTTGGAGTAAAGAGCCTGGATGGAGATGGAGAGCAGATACAAGGCTTCGGATCTGAGGGCTTCAGCATTTCTGGCACTGAACCCACTGAGGCTGTGGGATTTGGGGACCGTTTTTTATCTTTTTCAATACCCTTCTCAGGACTCTTATCTTTAACAGGCTCCTTCAACCTGGGAGCTTCCTGTCTTTTTCTTTCTCCTTCATTGTTGAGGAAGTGAGAGAAACCACTGGGGACTCTGACGTGCATGGAATAAGTTTCTTTAGAGTAAGTTTGTTTCTTCTGCTCTGAAGAGCTTTATGGCCAAAAGAAGTACAAGCTTCACATTAAGTTTCCAAGTGTGCCACTCCCAAACAATAAACACACATGTAATGGGGGTCCTGCGGAGGGATTTTGTGGCCCCATTCTCCACATTTTTTGAAACTTTTATCTGACAATCATCAATCCAATTAGAGAGAAACATGCACTAAGAGAAAAAAAAAACTACCTATTAAACTTGAAAGAAAAGTTTTTTTCCCTTTGTCTATATATATAAATATTCAAAAAGGAAGAGAAGAAAATAATGCAGAAAGAGAATACAACGTGAGAATCTAAGATAAAGTAGAAAAAAAATCACTTATCCAATCCAAGCTCAGAGCCTCTGCAACTGTCTGGTTGAAGTGGCAAATGAGATCTGGGGTAATCAGCAGTGGAAAGGGAATTATGGATAGGGGAGGAGTCAGAGCCCTGGAACTGAAGGTTTGAAGTTGCTGAGGCTGGATCCAAATTGGATCCAAGTCCCAAAGGTTGAAAAAAGATGAAAATGGACAACATCAGATCTGTTATTTGCTGTGGGACAAGGTCTGGTGGTGGCAGCTGCAGTACTGCATGGTACCCACACATACTGACTTGGGCAGATAGTGATGTTTTTCCTTATGATATCATGTGTGCCACCTATGGGTGGTATAGTAATCCTACTCCTCTGGTATCCTGCTATAGTACTGTACTACCTATGTCACGGGTCTGCAACCTTCACTATAAAAAGAGCCATTTTGGCCCCTCACCCACCAAATAAAATTCATCTGGAGCCACAAAACCTATTCGACTCCTAAATGAAGATAACACAATGTATAAAGTTTTATATATGGTTATTATACTATATATAAAAGAAATATGTTTATAAGAGTAATATTTAAAATCCATCCCTATTTTTGCTCCTTTGTTGGGATTTATATTGGGATCGCTCAGTCACTCTGTGTGTGTGTGTGTGTGTGTGTGTGTGTGTGTGTGTGTGTGTGTGTGTGTGTGTGTGTGCTCGTGTGTATGTGTGTGACTCATAATTCTCAACCTTTTCCAAGAAATCTGGACAAAGCCATAAATAATGGGAGGACAAAGGCCCAAAAATAGGGACACTTTTTAAATATTGCTCATACAAACTTAAAAAGTTGATAAAATAACAGGTTTTGCATTAGCATGAATTTTCTGAAGTCTGAAATGCAAATGTCTGTCTATATTTTTCTGACTTCAGCCCTCAATGATTTTCCAGAAAAAACACAATTTTATGAGAAATGGACCAAAATATGAGGCAAAAATCAGGACATTCTTCAAAAATCTGTACAGTTACAAGGTAACTGTGTGTGTGTGTGTGTGTGTGTGTGTGTGTGTGTGTGTGTGTGTGTGTGTGTGTCTGCGGCAGAGTGGCCATTATTTTTCAAAGCTACACTGAGCCACTGCAGAAGGGTGGAAGAGCCGCATGCGGCTCCAGAGCCACAGGTTGTAGACCCCTGACCTATGTTAACACCCAGCAGCTTTCTTATGTGGCTTTACACTCATCAAGCTGATCCTGTCACTTGCTTGTTACATCCATAATTAGCTTTTGGCCTCTTCACACAGTGAGGCCCCTCGATTTTATTTAGATCTACTCCAAAATCCCAGTCATATCTCTACAGCACTTTCTTTGGACTTCTGAATTTGAAATTTTATGGAAATAAGTTATGCGTTAAGCAGACTGTCAGTGTATAAGAAATTCAACTCAAATAGCTAGACCCCATAAAAAAACTCCAAAAGAAGTGAGTAGAGGAGTAAAGTCTTCTTTAAAAATAAAACACTCATACGTTTACAAAACTATACATCTCCCATATTTAAATTATTAAAATTTTGCTTTCAGTGTTGAAACTGCTACAAGCTAAAATAAAAAATATAAACTGTTAATTTTCTTCCGCACAGTGGTTAATAAAAATGAATATTATTGTTGAAGATAGTTAAAACGGAAGACAGCTAAAATGCATACATACACCTAATTGCTGATGCAGTGACTGGGAAATGGCAATTCTTGAGAGCGGTTATTACTTACAGTTTTGACTGAAAAGTAGCCAAACGCACTGCAAATAACTAGCAAATTGTCTTGATATAACTACGGTCTATAGAAGGAGTCAAAGGGTGACACAGAAATCAAAAGATTATAAACAGTTTATTGTCTTCTGCGTGACAGTGAAGATAAATTATCACCTGCACAAGCATTCTAGGACAGAAGATCGCTAAAATGAATGTAAGCCACTATCTGAGAATGCAGAGTTTGGGTAGTAGGCAATTTTATAAACCATTGGCTGCATACACAATTAAAGAATAACAGAAATGTGCCTTATGCCTACTGGACTAAAACTCTTAAATTTACTTAACATAGGGCCGATAAGATTTATAGTACAGATATGTTGGGGTATACAAGTCTTTGTCTTCTGCTAAGGCCATAATATAATTTATGTAATATATATACAGTGGATATAAAAAGTGTACACACCCCTGTTGAAATGCCAGGGTTTTGTGATATAAAAATGGGACCACAATAAATCATTTCAAAACTTTTCCCACCTTTAATGTGACCTATAACCGGTACAATTCAATTGAAAAACAAACAAATCTGTTATGGGAAAAATATAAAAAAAAATAAAAAAACATACAATAAGCTGGTTGCATAAGTGTGCACACCCTTAAACTAATACTTTGTTGAAGCAACTTTTGATTTAATTACAGCATTCAGTCTTCTTGGGTACACACCTGCCATCAATTAAAGAGACTCTGATTAACCCCAAATAAAGTTCAGCTGTCCTAGTAGCATTTTCCTGAGATTTAACAGTTGCCTGCTACAGCAAAAGCCATGGTTCGCAGAGACCATACAAAGCATCAAAGGGATCTCATTGTTGAAAGGTATCAGTCAGGAGAAGGGTACAAAAAAATTTCCACAGCATTGGATATACTATGGAACACAGTGAAGACAGTCATCAAAAAGTAGAGAAAATATGGGACAACAGTGATGTTGCAAAGAACTGGATGTCCCTCCAAAACTGATAAAAAGACAAGATGAAAGCTGGTCAGGTAGGCTGCCAAGAGACCTACAGCAACACTGAAGGAACTGCAGGAATTTCTGGCAAGTACTGGTTGTGTACTACATTTGACAACAATCTCCCATATTCTTCATATTTCTAGGCTATGGGGTATGGTTGCAAGACGGAAGCCTTTTCTTACACAGAAAAACATCCAGGCCTGGCTAAAATTTGCAAAACAATACATCAAGTCTCCCAAAGGCATGTGGTTAAATGTGTTATGGTCTGATGGGACCAAGGTTGAACTTTTTGGCCACAATTCCAAAAGGTACCTTTGGTGCAAAAACAACACTTCACATCACCAAAAGAACACCATCCCCACAGAGAAGCATGGTGGTGGCAGTATCATGCTTTGGGGTTGCTTTTCTTCAGCTGGAACTGAAGGTGGAGGGAATTATGAACAGTTCCAAATACCAGTCACTTATGGCCAAAAACCATCAGGTGTCTGCTAGGAAGCTGAAGAGGAATTTCACCTTTCAACACAACAATGACATCAAGCACACATCCAAATCAACAAAAGAATGGCTTCACCAGAAGAAAATTAAAGTTTTAGAATGGCCCAGCCAGCACCCAGACCTAAATCCAATAGAAAATCTGTGGAGTGACATGAAAAGGGCTGTGCATAAGAGATGCCCTCGCAATCTGACAGATTTGGAGTGCTTTGCAAGGAAGCATGGGCAAATACTGCCAAGTCAAGATGTGCCATGCTGATAGACTCCTACCCAAGAAGACTGAATCCTGTAATTAAATCAAAAGGCGCTTCAACAAAGTATTAGTTTAAGGGTATGCACACTTATGCAACCAGCTTATTGTACGTTTTTCATTTTTTATATTTTTCTCCTAACAAATTTGTTTGTTTTTCAATTAAATTGTACAGGTTATAGGTCACATTAAAGGTGGGAAAAGTTCTGAAATGATTTATTATGGTCTCATTTTTTTATAGCACAAAAACCTGGCATTTTAATATATATGGGTCCTTATCAGTTGATCGAGTTTTCAGAAGCACAAAATTCATATGGTCAAAACCATATGATTGAGCTTTTGAAAAAAAATAGAAGTTATGTTCTTACCATAACGTTCCATGTTAGTTGTCTTCTTCTCGCCTTCTTCTTGCTGGATGGGTTCGGAGCCGACCTCAGCTCTGACTCGGCCACTCTAAAAGCTCGAGAGTTGGTTCCACCGGCTCGAGGCTCCCCTTATATCCCACAATGCTAGGCGTGAGTTACCTCAGATCTCGTTTGTAAGCTAGACCCAGCTTATACTAGTAACAGAATAACTATAAACAAAGTCCACCTCTATAAACCAGGGAGAAGAGAAGGGTGACCTGCATCCTGATCCAGGAAAATATGCACAGTAGCATATACCTAAAGTAAGAGGTGGTAGAAAAAGAGGTCACAATCAACACTCCTCTAGGTCTGTCCAGGCCAGGGGGAAGGAGGGTGGGGCCTTGAAGAAGAAGGCGAAGAAGACAACTAACATGGAGCGTTATGGTAAGAACATAACTTCTATATGTTAAGTTGTCTATCTCGCCTTCATTCTTGCTGGATGGGACCGCGTCCTAGCACCTTGTCCCGGGTGGCCTAACGGAACAGACTCTTGAGAACAGTGGAACCAAAGTTAGCTCTATGCCTAGAAGCTAAATCCAACTTATAATGAGAAATGAAAGTGTGAGGAGTAGCCCAAGTAGCCGCTGCACAAATGGTGTCAATAGGCAGTCTGTCTTGGAAGGCTATAGAAGTAGCCAAAGCTCTGGTGGAATGGGCTTTAGGTTTGTTAGGCAGCTTTTGGTGTCTAATTTCATAAACAAGGGAAATCAGAGATGTTAGCCATCTAGATAATGATACCTTTGAAACTGAAAGTCCCTTTCTGCCTTCTGCATAGGAGACAAACAGCTGGTCAGATTTTCTGAATTGTTTGGTTCTATCCAAATAGTACCTTAACTGACGATGAACATCTAGCCAATGCAATTTTTGTTCAGACCTATTGGAATATTCTGGAAAAAACACAGGGAGGTCAATGCTTTGATTTAGGTTAGACGCGAGGCTATCTTAGGCAAAAAGGACGGGATGGTTCAGAAGATACCCTGTCCTTATGGAACAACAGATAAGGAGGTCGACAGCTGAGTGCATGAAGTTCTGAAACTCTTCTAGCTGAAGTAATAGCTACCAGAAAGAGAGTCTTCCATGATAGCAATTTTAAAGAACAGGAGGCTGCAGGTTCGAAAGGGGAAGAATCAAAGAACTAAGAACTAAATTTAGGTCCCAAGGAGGAGGAGGATTTCTTATAGGAGGTCTGAGTAGAAAACCTCCTTTCAAAAAGGCTTTGCAAAGCTTGTGGGACATTATGGCAGACTCTGAAATACCCACATGAAAGTTAGAAATAGCTGCCAGTTGAACTTTAAGAGTAGAAGGAGATGAACCTGCATGGAAGAGTTCAGCTAGAAAATCAAGGACCATTTGGATGGAAGCAGTGAAAGGATCTATGTCCCTTCCTTGAGCCCAATAGGAAACGTTTCCACTTACTCAAATAAATCTTTCTAGTGGAAGATTTATGGAAGCTATCAAAATATCTCGAACAGAGTGAGATATTTGAGGAAGCCTGGCTAAGGTTGGAATTGGCGGAACCAAGCAGTGAGGTTCAGAGAGGGAAGGGAGCGATGAAACTGACCCGACTGATGGATCAAAAGATCTGGAACTAGGTCCAGATGCCAAGGTCGCTCCAACAGAAAATGATGCAGAAAGGGGAACCAAACCTGTCGAGGCCAGTAAGGAGCAATGAGGATCAACGAGGCCTTCTGAGCGATAGCTTTCTGTATCACTTGAGAGATTAGTGGGAAGGGAGGAAATGCATACAGAAGTCCCGGGGCCAAACTTGGACTAGAGCGTCTCAGCTGGGCTGGCGTGGTAAAGGGAATAGGGTGAAATAACCACTGCACTTGCTGCTTAGGGGAGTAGCAAATGGTCGCAGCAAGGCTGACCCCACTTGAGAAAAATTTCTCTCACAACAGAGTCTTTCAGAGACCACTCGTGAGGCATGAGGATAGCTCTGCTCAACTTGTCCGCGATTTGATTGGACTTCCGGGATGTGCGTTGCTATCAGAAACCGCTGAGAAGAAATCGCCCATTGCCACAGTCTGAGTGCTTTTCGACACGGGGGTAGGACCTGGTTCCGCCTTGTTTGTTGATATACCACACTACAGACATATTGTCCGTCTGGATTGCTATCGTTCCCAAGGGAAGAGAGTCTTGAAGGGCTTGCAACGCTAAAAGCACTGCTCTCATCTCTAGAACATTTATGTGCAAGTGGCATTCTTCTGGTTGCCATGTGCCCTGGACAGTTCTGCCCTGATAATGCCCCCCCCCACCCGATCAGGGAGGCGTCCGTTGTCAGTGTAGCAACCGGAGGGGGAGGAACAAAGGGTCTTCCCAATAAGAGCTGAGGGGAAGACATCCACCACAGAAGATGATTCCTGCATGTTTGCGTGATCATAATGGTGTGGGACATCGGAAGTTGCTGGTATGACCATTGTGTGAAGAGCATCCATTGAAGGATTCTCATGTGGAATCTGGCTAATGGAAGCAAGGTATGGCAGCCGCCATAATCCCCAATACTTTCAGAACTAACCTGGCTTTGACTCTGTTGCTGCTGAAGATGAGCGAGACCAGTTTTTATATGTCTGTTATTCTCTGATCTGTTAGCCTCGCAGACATGTTGACTGTGTCTAGAATTGCGCCTATGAAGGTAATAACACGACAAGGCGACAAAACAGACTTTTCGCAATTTATTGAAATGCCTAAGTTTTGACAAGTGTGAAAGGTGTAGTCCCTGGCTGTGAGAAGAAGATGCTCTGTGGGAGCTGTAAGGAGCCAGTCGTCCAAATATGGAAACACCTGGAATCCTTGACGTCTCAGGTGAGAAGCTACCACTGCCATACATTTGGTAAACACCCGGGGGGCAGTGGTGAGTCCAAAGGGCAGGGCTCTGAATTGAAAATGACTGGCTCCCAGCCTGAAGCGGAGAAATCTTCTGGAGCGTCTGTTCATTTTTATATGATAGTGCGCATCCTGAAGGTCTATGGAGCACATCCAGTTTTTTCTTCCCAATAGGGGAAGTATGGACTGTAGCGTGACCATCCGAAATCGTGTTTTCTTGGCTGACTTGTTCAAGATACTGAGATCCAAAATTGGTCTCCAGTCCCCTGTTTTTTTTGGAACTAAAAAGAACCTGGAGTAGATTCCGGATCCTTGCTGGTCTGCTGGAACTGGTTGAATTGCTCTTTTTGCAAGCAGTTTTGAAACTTCCAAAGCTGCAAGATCCCTTTGAGCGGGTGGAACATCTGGAAGGGATTTTTTTGATCGGTTTGGAATGCAAAGAAAGGGAATGGAATAGCCTTCGGAAATGATGGACTGTACCCACTTGTCTCGAGTTAGGGATAGCCAGGCTTCTGGGTACAGTGACAATCTTCCCCCGACTGCCTCCGAAGGTGGACAGTCGGGCAACACCTCAGGGATGCTGAAAGGGCTTATCGGAGAAAGTTTCTCGATTGCCCTGGTTCTGCGGACCCCCTCTGCCTCTAGGGCGACGTCTACCATTGTTGTTCCCCCCTCTGCCTCTGGCGAGGAACCGACTCTGTCGTCAGGCGAAGTCCCTTGAGATTGTTTGCGGAACCACATTTTCCACTTTTCTGGCCCTTGGGGTAAGGCCTAGAAGGAGTAGAAAAACGGACTCCGACAGCAGAAAGAGTCTTGCCATCAGTCTCGCACCTAGTCAAGGTTTCTTTCACTTGAGGACCAAAAGAGATGATCCATCAAACGGGAATTAGTGAACGACGTTTTAAAGGGGTCCGCAAAGTTGCATAACCGCATCCAGGCATGCCTACGTAAGGCCACTCCTGTTCCTGCGGCCCTGCTCGCTCCATCAGCCGCATACGAAAGGAGGCGCATGGAGGAGTTAGCTATGGAGTTCAGGGTAGCCAGCTGAGTGTTCATCTTGTCTTGAAAACCCGCAGCTGTAGGATCCTTCAACATCTCACTCGCTTCTTTGATCAAGTCCCTTTGAAGACGAGTAAAATGGCATAGGTAGTTCAGCGAACGCATTGCAAAGGTCGCTGACGAGAACATCCGCTTCCCGTACCTGTCCATGGACCTAGATTCCTTGTTAGGTGGATGGACAGGCACAGAAGGATCAGCTAGTTCCTTCTTAGTGGCAGCAGCAACCACCATAGCATCCACAGAAACTCCTTTTGTCAGAAACTGTTTGTCTGCTGGTGCTGTAATGAATTTTGAGGGTCTCCTGGGAGTGGGGTCCACTGAATCAGGAGCCGTCCATGCCTTTTTTGCTACCACCTGCATGAGGGGGTCAAAGGGGAGACACCCAGGAGGTGGAAGGACGAGAGCCAAACGCCTCAAGGTACACAGATTCATCCTCCGAAGGGTTGAGGGCTGGCCAGTTTCCCCTCTGCTTAAGGATTTCTAGAATGTCTGCAAATGAGACATCTTCAGAAGGGGAACGGGGGGAACCCTCGGAATCCTCTAAATCTGTGTCAGAGGTGACGGACTCAGGTGAGTCTATGTGTTTCCTCTTACACTTTCTCTTCCGAGGGGGCTCTTCTGCCAAATCAGGAGAGGCCTCGGAAGAAGATGAGATCCCCACAGGGGATTCCTGAGGAGCTGGCTCTCTGCGGTCCGGGATGAGGGAGTGAGTCGACTTGACCTGAGGCACCGAAGAGGGAGGGGCGGATGGAGCCGACTGTGGAGTAGAACCAGGTTCTAACACACTCCGCATGACCTCGAACGCACCCCTGTCAGGCAGAGCCAGAGGTCCCCGCTCCGAAAAGCTAAAAACCTCCCTCGGCACCGACAGTGATGGCTCCGAGGCCGATGTCGGAGCCGAACTCACCAGCGCCGAAGCCCGGAGAGGGAGAGGGGGGTGGGACAGGGGCCCGATGCCACCCCCCCCCCGGGAGCCGACGATGGAAGTCCGGCGCCGAGATTCTTCTAAGGAAGAAATCGGAGCCGACGATGGAGCCGAAGACATTTGTATCGGCTCCGACGCTACCACAGTCTCGGTTCCGAAACGCCCCGGCTCCGAGCTCAACAGAGTCGGAGGAGGAACATAATGAGGGACAGGGTCAGGCATCGACTGATGAGTCGGGCTCTGAAGCATTTGGGCCAGTGCCTCGGACTTAAGAAGTCGACTCACTACCCTCTGAAGGTCATGGTCCGACAGCCTCGATGACCTAGAGGAGTGAGATCTATGGCTCCGTTCAGACAGCAGAGGAGATGCTGGAGCCGAATGAACGGAGCCAAGGGACGGTGACCTAGACCTCTTTCTAGATGTCGGTTCCGAAGGTTTGGTCGGAACCGACACAGGAATTTCCAATACCTCGGCTCTAGCCTGAGCCGAGGAAACCACAGAAACTGTAGACTGAGACTCATCGGCTCCAGCCGGAGCCGATGTAGACGGAGGTTTCGTAGCCTTAGGTCTCGGCTCAGTAGCTGGAGCCGAGGACCTAGAAGCCTTGGAGGGCTTTCCCGAAGAGACAGTAAGGGAACCCTCAGGCTTGAGTAAACCTCTCAAAATCAGTTTGTTTTTTCTTTCCTGCAGGACCCTGGGGCTGAAGCCGTGGCATACAGCACAGGAGTCCTGCAGGTGCAAAGGTCCCAGGCAGTAGACACAAGAAGTGTGACCGTCTGTCAGAGACATTTTCTGACAGCACGAGTCACACTTCTTGAAGCCTGAGACCTTTGAGTCTTTAGACATTTTAGAAAAGTGTAATCACACACACCCAGTCAAACACACTGATTACACCCTATCCTATTTTAAACTCAAAAATAAAACAAACTACCAAAGTTTTAAATTCTGAGAAAAAACACACACACACCACTAGGGGATGGAAGAAAAAGGCCCAAAGGCCCCAGGGAAGAACTTATAAGTTCTTGTGGAAAAAATGGGATTTTAGAGAGAAAGGGGGAGAAAATCCACTAAACTAAGGGAAACAACTGTTAAAATTAAAACTAAAGGGGTTTACGTATACTAAATTTTACTCCAAAGTTACTCACCAAGAAGCCGGTAGAAACCAAACACCTCGATCGCTGTAGCGGCAAACGAGATCTGAGGTAACTCACGCCTAGCATTGTGGGATATAAGGGGAGCCTCGAGCCGGTGGAACCAACTCTCGAGCTTTTAGAGTGGCCGAGTTGGAGCCGAGGTCGGCTCCGAACCCATCCAGCAAGAATGAAGGCGAGATAGACAACTTAACATCAAAGCTTTTGAATGGAGATCTCATACACTGAGGATCTGGAAATTTACCCTTTTCCTCACTGTAGTGTGATCTCGGAGCTGGTATATATAATTTGTAGGGGGTGTGGGGGCACAACCTGCTGCATGGGGGTGCCTGCGGGCTTGCCCCACGCCAAAAATGTAAAAAAAAAAGGTAGATTTTTGTGGGGGGTTTTGTCTGTGCGGATTTTTTTATTTTTTTTATGTTAGAGTTTTCGAAAACTTGATCATATGGTTTCAACCATATGAATTTTGAGTTTCTGAAAACCTGATCATCTGACATAGACATATATATATATATATATATATATATATATATATATATATATATATATATATATATATATAATTATTTATTTATTTATTTTGACATTTGTTTACCAGGTTACTCTGACTGAGCAAAAGCCCATTTTCAGCAGAGAACCAGGGAGAAAAGCTCCATAATTAAAAACAAAATGCATGAAATTAAGTAGTTAACATAATTATACAAAGTGTTGTGAATGTAGCTTAAAAAGTTGGCATAACTATACAGTCATATACACAAATGATTTAAAAAAAATTTGCAAATAGTTATATACAGTACAAAATAATGTATACATATAAATATATATATATATATATATATATATATATATATATATATATATATATATATATATATGTATATGTGTGTGTGTGTGTGTGTATGGCCTACTTCAGATGATCGAAGTTTCAAAGCTTCAAACATTATATAGCCAAGGACCATATGATCGAAGTTTTGAAACTTCAAATATTCTGAATGGAGATCAACGCACATCGCAGAACGGGAAATTTACAATTTTCCTCACTGTACTGCAATCTCTGAGTTGGTATATTTAATTAGCAGAGAGTGTGGGGGGTGCAGAGGGCTTGCCCAGCCTGCAAAAACATAAATATTTATTTAACATTTATTTACTGGGAAAGTCCGACTTGGATGAAGCCAATTTTCAGTGCAGGCCCAGGGAGAAATGCTCCAGACGCATGTCTTTGTAAAGTGGGAGCAAACTGGAGCACACAGAGGAAACCCACATGAACGCAGGGTGGACATCCAGACTCCGCCCAGAAGGCACCCCAGCCGAGAATTGAACCGGAGAACCTCTTGGTGTGAGGTGACAATGCTACCTCTACACTTCTGCACCCTCCTTACAAGAAAATGTTTTATTTATTTATTTATTTATAAGGTTTCAAATCATATATATATATATATATATATATATATATATATATATATATATATATAAAAACAGTGGTATGAATGAGAATAATTTGTTATGAGTGTTAACTGATGAGTGGCAAAATTAATTCTAATTTACAGGAGGTTACATTTTTAAATGTGCAAATAAAGATAGTAGAATTTCAAGGTGTGGCATTGTCAAATGTAAAAAGGCAAGGTTGTAAATAATCATCCTCTTATACAATGGGTAAATAAACAAATATTAAGACTTAAGAAGACTGAGTGGAAGATGGATAGAAAGAAATAACATGTTTATTTGATGATTCATGGATTAAATAATGGGTTCATTTTTAAAGCCCTTTGTTACAATATGTATTAATGGTATGTCAGAAATATGGTCTAAGATGAATGGACTGCAGATGTAAAACAATATTGCTTGATATAGCTGGGACCCATAACAATATTTCTAGAAGATGGGAATGTAGGACCAAACTGTCAATTGCAGCATGCAGGATCATAACATGATTATACATTAAATATAAATAAAGGGTGACGGCATATTTATATAACTCTGCAAAGAAGGAAAACCTTTTTTTATAATTGCAACTGATGATGATATAAAGCCTTAAGCATGGCACTGTTAGTTACTAAGATAAAGACTATAAATAGCTATTCTTTCCTTTTCTTTTTTTTTCTGGGGGGGGGGGTTTAGTATATTGCTATCAATTAAAACCTTTAAACTAGTTTCATTTTTGTGCACGCTCCCTCTTTCCTGTTTTTTCCTTTAATAATACTGACTAGCTGGCTGACTAAGTTTGCTGATGACTGCAAGTTAGGTGCACACACCGAATCCCCAAATGACTTGGCCATCCTGCAGGAAGGTCTGTTTCAAATAAATAACTGGTGCCAAAATCATGGACTGAAATTAAATGCCAAAATGTGCATTACTGTATCGTTTAGGAAGTCATCCACCCCAGAAAACAACTACATTGACAATACGCCCCTAAGAGTTGACCCAGTTGTTTGGGATTTGGGAACTTGTGTGGACAGTGACCTAACATTTGGCCAACATGTGTCTATTGCTATAATACAATCCTTCTATAGTGCACACCTTATAAACAAAGTGATTGTGACTAGATGTAAGGATGCCCCCTTTACTCAGCCCTCATTAGGCCAATCACTGAATATAATGCCCCTTTGGCATGTATCTGTCCAGACACAATGAACAACTGGAACGACAACAGAGATACCTTATTAAAGGATACAAGGCTTAAACAACATGTCCTATATGGACCGATTCAGAATCCTGTCACTATACTTAGTATCTGACAGACTGTTAAGAGGTGACCTGAGCCTAGCATACAAGGCATCCTCCAACCCATTACTGATGGATTTACTGCATATCAGCAAGTCAAATGGAATTAGAAATATCTGATCAAGAGATCTAAACCTCTTCTGCAACATCAACAGAATGGTTTGGAGAGACAGGTATATCTCGCACAGGATACCTCTGTTGTGAAACAGACTTCCCACCCAAATAAAACAAAGTTCATCCCTGTTCATTTTCAAGTGCAACTTAGATCTATGGATGGGAAACAGAAAATGTACCCAAGACTACCCTCTGTGCTACTAATGGACACAGGCAGCTCCTATATGCTTTATCCTATGCAAGGGTCTACTCAAATTATCCATGACATGATCCCAGTTATTATCATTAGGCATAATGTGTAATTACTAACCATGGGATAGGTTACTTCAAGCACAAAAAAGGGAAATGGCTAGACTTAAAATGGCCCGTAAGGGTAGCTAGCCTAGTACTTAGCACTGAACATATGAAGCTGCTGATAGGAAGCTACATTCTTGTTTTAGTTTCATAATGTCAGTTTTGTTATTATCACTCAAGTTATTATCACAGTATGACAGTTAAGTATATGTATCCTTTATAATAGGAACATTATGAAAAAAATCTTAATTATAATTTGCTAGTATTTCTATTATTTAAAAGTATGATACAAGGTGTTGTAATTTACATAATAATAGGAACTGTTAATGTACTAAGGACAGAAAGATTTTATGCTAATAGTAGAGATGACAGATTCTTACACAGATTTAGTCAATGAGATGGAAGTTTAGCAACATTTGAGTTTTTTCAGTCCAACAGGTAAGGAAGCTCTCTCAAGGCTGTGTGGTGAAAGCTATATGGATGTGATGAGTCATAATGGAAAGCATCTGAAAGTAGGCCTGCATTCATAGCATCAAATTCAAAAAACAAAGAAGACTGCAAAAGAGTTGTGGATTCACCCACTGAATGGTATAGCAACATTTGAGTTTTTTCAGTCCAACAGGTAAGGAAGCTCTCTCAAGGCTGTGTGGTGAAAGCTACATGGATGTGATGAGTCATAATGGAAAGCATCTGAAAGTAGGCCTGCATTCATAGCATCAAATCCAAAAAACAAAGAAGACTGCAAGAGAGTTGTGGATTCACCCACTGAAGGGTATTTCCACTACCTGCTTCTCCCTTCCTCTGCAGGTTTCTCTGACTAAGCTGGGTCAGCATGGATCCAGAGGGAGGTGCTGACAACTATTTCTGATACTGAAGGAAGTCATATTATGACCTACTCTTGTCCCCTACCCCTGCATTTGTCAAAAACATACAAGGGCTACTCCCCTCTGTGGACCACAGCACCTTTTAGGGAGCATCTTTAATGAACACATCTGTGGATGGCATGATCGTCCTTCCCTGCTAGCACCTCAGACACCCAAGCTGTTAACTGAACCTGGGTTGTCTACATCATAGTTTGGGCTTTATCCCTCTACGCCACAAAGCTGGCCTGACTAGGATATTTGTTGAGATAGAACAGGGGCATAATATGGACTGGCAGGATGAACAGATATGACAGTTGCAAGTCTGTCTGTCTAACATGAATTGTAAATGGCTAACTATGACAGTGATGTTTAGTGGAGTTTCCAAGAAGGTGTTTTGAGGAATTGAAGAGTGATCTGGAATAGATAAAGGCACTCACCTATTTTGGGGAGTATTGCGTTATTATCAATAGTTATGAGATTAAAAATAAACTTCACGTAAAAGAAGGAAGCTGGGTAGAATGGAGAGACATTACTGATAGTTGGGACAAAAGAAAGAGGGAAGAAAGGAGACATGATGATTTTGAAACAAGATTGTAGGAAGCACTGAATTTACATTAATCATTCAAAATTATAAGTGAAACTAGTAAGTAAGAAACTTACAGGACAGAAATCCATACATGATCAGACAAGGCTGAATTGAACAGAATATGATCAGATATAATAAGAGGAGGTGAAATGGATGGAGGAGTTGTATAAATATTCTTGCTTTGAGCTTTAGCAATTTGTTACTAATCCTTGCCAATACTCATGTATCTTACTGTAATATCTTTGGGGCTGTAGTATCCTATTTGTAATGAATTTATTGGGCCAAGGTTGGAATGGATATCTCATGAGAGAAGAAGAATTATAAGGGTAACTATTGTGACAAGTTTTAGTGTTACTGATAGGGTCACAATTCAGAATGGTTACTGTGAGGGGTAAGCCTGTTTTACCCCTCATGGTACCCATTTTCACTTCAGAGGCAGCTCTGTCACAGTGATGTACCATGATGTGGTGCAGCACTGTGGTGGACTGTCTCTGTCGCCTACCACAAATGCTAATGAGGCACTACGGAGGAGTGGCCAGAGTTAGCCTGGTTGGCCATGTAAATGAATATGGCCAAAAGCTTGCATTCACCTGTTGCTTTCAATAGGTGAGACTGCACTAGAGCTAAGTGCCAGGGAGTACAACTGCAAAGCACTGGTGAGGGATGTGTGCATGTGTGGTTATGTGTGTGGCTCTATGTGTAAGTATATGCAGGGGATGAGTGGTCAAGTGTGTATACATGCCCATGTGTCTGTGTGGGTGGTTGCAGTAGAGGAGTTAGAGGATAGGTTGGATAGGTGTGTGTGTGTAGTTGTGATCAGCAGGGTGTGTGTGTGTGTGTGTGTGTGTGTGTGTGTGTGTGTGTGTTTGTGTGTGTGTGCGTGCGCACATGTGCGTGTATGTCTGTAGACTAACAAGCAATTCTTGCAATACTGGGAGGGTAAAGAAATAGAAGTTATGTTCTTACCATAACGTTCCATGTTAGTTGTCTTCTTCTCGCCTTCTTTCTTGCTGGTTGGGTTCGGAGCCGACCTCGGCTCCGACTCGGCCACTCTAAAAGCTCGAGAGTTGGTTCCACCGGCTCGAGGCTCCCCTTATATCCCACAATGCTAGGCGGTATTACCGCAGATCTCGTTTGTAAGCTAGGCCCAGCCAAAAAGTAACTCCAGAACCACTGGAAAAAGGGGAAAAACCCACCTCTATAAAAAGGAAGGGAAGAATGTGACCTGAAACCTGACGAAAGGCATATATGCAAAGTATAGCATATACCTATATACAATAGAGGTGGTAGAAAAAGAGGTCACAATCAAACTCCTCTAGGTCTGTCCTGGCTAGGGGAAGGAGGGTGGGGCCTGAAGAAAGAAGGCGAGAAGAAGACAACTAACATGGAACGTTATGGTAAGAACATAACTTCTATATGTTAAGTTGTCCATCTCGCCTTCATTCTTGCTGGATGGGACCGCGTCCCTAGCACCTTGTCCCGGGTGGCCTATCGGAACAGACTCTTGAGAACAGTGGAACCAAAGTTAGCTCTATGTCTAGAAGCTAAATCCAACTTATAATGAGAAATGAAAGTGTGAGGAGTAGCCCAAGTAGCCGCTGCACAAATGGTGTCAATAGGCAGTCTGTCTTGGAAGGCTATAGAAGTAGCCAAAGCTCTGGTGGAGTGGGCCTTAGGTTTGCTAGGCAGCTTTTGCTGTCTAATTTTGTAAACAAAGGAAATCAGAGATGTTAGCCATCTGGAGAGTGATACCTTCGAAACTGAAAGTCCCTTTCTGCCTTCTGCATAAGAGACAAACAATTGGTCAGTTTTCCTGATCTGTTTGGTTCTATCCAAATAATACCTTAACTGACGATGAACATCTAACCAATGCAATTTTTGTTCAGACCTGTTAGAAAAGTTAGGAAAAAACACAGGGAGGTCAATGGTTTGATTTAGGTTAGACAGAGGCTACTTTAGGTAAAAGGATGGATTGGTTCGTAAGGATACTCTGTCTTTATGAAACAATAGATACGGAGGTCGACTGCTGAGTGCATGAAGTTCTGAGACCCTTCTAGCTGAAGTAATAGCTACCAGAAAGATAGTCTTCCAGGATAGCAATTTCAATGAACAGGAAGCTGCAGGTTCGAAAGGGGGAAGAATCAAAGATGTGAGAACTAAATTAAGGTCCCAAGAAGGAGGAGGATTTCTTATAGGAGGTCTGAGAAAAACTCCCTTCAAAAAAGCTTTGCAAAGCCTGTGAGACATGATGGCAGAATCTGAAATGCCCACATGAAAGTTAGAAATAGCTGCCAATTGAACTTTAAAAGTAGAAGGAGATGAACCTGCATGGAAGAGTTCAGCTAGAAAATCAAGGACCATCTGGATGGAAGCAGTGAAAGGATCTATGTCCCTTCCTTGAGCCCAATAGGCGAAACGTTTCCACTTACTAAGATAAATCTTCCGAGTGGAAGATTTGTGGGAAGCTATCAAAATATCTCGAACAGATTGAGATATTTGAGCAAGCCTGGCTAAGGTTGGAATTGGAGGAACCAAGCAGTGAGGTTCAGAGAGGGAAGGGAGCGATGTAACTGACCCGATTGATGGATCAAAAGATCTGGAACTAGGTCCAGATGCCAAGGTTGCTCCAACAGAAATTGATGTAGAAAGGGGAACCAAACCTGTCGAGGCCAGTAAGGAGCAATGAGGATCAGAGAGGCCTTCTGAGCGATAGCTTTCTGTATCACTTGAGAGATTAGTGGGAAGGGAGGAAATGCATACAGAAGTCCCCGGGGCCAAACTTGGACTCGAGCGTCTCTGCTGGACTGGCCTGGTAACGGGAATAGGGTGAAATAATCTCTGCACTTGCTGTTTTGGGGAGTAGCAAAAAGGTCGCAGCAAGGCTGACCCCACTTGAGAAAAATTTTCTCCACAATAGAATCTTTCAGAGACCACTCGTGAGGCATGAGGATAGCTCTGCTCAACTTGTCCGCGATTTGATTGGACTTCCCGGGGATGTGCGTTGCTATCAGAAACCGCTGAGAAGAAATCGCCCATTGCCACAGTCTGAGTGCTTCTCGACATAGGGGATAGGACCTGGTTCCGCCTTGTTTGTTGATATACCACACTACAGACATATTGTCCGTCTGGATTGCTATCGTTCCCAAGGGAAGAGAGTCTTGAAGGGCTTGCAACGCTAAAAGCACTGCTCTCATCTCCAGAACATTTATATGCAAGTGGCATTCGTCTGGTTGCCATATGCCCTGGACAGTTCTGCCCTGATAATGCCCCCCCCACCCGATCAGGGAGGCGTCCGTTGTCAGAGTAGCAACCGGAGGGCAAGGAACAAAGGGTCTTCCCAGGAGAGCTGAGGGAAGACATCCACCAAAGAAGATGATTCTTGCATGCTTGCGTAATCATAATGGTGTGGGACATCGGAAGTTGCTGGTATGACCATTGTGTGAAGAGCATCCATTGAAGGATTCTCATGTGGAATCTGGCTAATAAAAGTAGAGGGATAGCAGCCGCCATAATCCCCAGTACTTTCAGAACTAATCTGGCTTTGACTCTGTTGCTGTGGAAGAGAAGGAGACCAGTTTGCGTATGTCTGCTATTCTTTGGTCTGTTAGTCTCAAGAGACATGTTCACTGTGTCTAGATTTGCGCCTATGAAGGTAATAGCACGACAAGGCGACAAAACAGACTTTTCGCAATTTATTGAGATGCCTAACTTTGACAAATGCGAAAGGTGTAGTCTCTGGCCATTAGAAGAAGATGCTTGGTAGGAGCTGTGAGGAGCCAGTCGTCCAAATATGGAAACACCTGGAATCCTTGACGTCTCAGGTGAGAAGCTACCACTGCCATGCATTTGGTAAACACCTGGGCCGCAGTGGTGAGACCAAAGGGCAGGGCTCTGAATTGAAAGTGACTGGTTCCCAGCCGGAAGCGGAGAAATCTCCTGGAGCGTCTGTTCATTTTTATATGATAGTACGCATCCTGGAGGTCTATAGAGCACATCCAGTTTTCCTTTCCCAAAAGGGGTAGGATGGATTGTAGCGTGACCATCCGAAATCTTGTTTTCTTGACCGACTTGTTCAAGATACTGAGATCCAAAATGAGTCTCCAGTCCCCTGTTTTCTTTGGAACCAAAAAGAATTTGGAGTAGATTTCGGATCCTTGCTGGTCTGCTGGCACTGGCTGAATGGCTCTTTTTGCAAGCAACTTTGAAATTTCCAAAGCTGCTTGATCCCTTTGAGCGGGTGGAACATCTGGAAGGGATTTTTTTGATTGATTTGGAATACGAAAGAACGGAATGGAATAGCCTTCGGAAATGATGGACTGTACCCACTTGTCTTGAGTTAGGGATTGCCAGGCTTCTGGGTACAGTGACAATCTTCCCCCGACTGCCTCCGAAGGTGGACAGTCGGGCAACACCTCAGGGATGCTGGAAGGGCTTATCGGAAAAAGTTTCTCGATTGCCCTGGTTCTGCGGACCCCCCCTGCCTCTAGGGCGATGTCTACCATTATTGTTCCCCTCTGCCTCTGGAGGGGAACCGACTCTGCGTCAGGCAAAGTCCCTTGAGATTGTTTGCGGAACCACATTTTCCCACTTTTCTGGCCTTTGGGGTAAGGCCTAGAAGGAGTAGAAAAACGGACTCCGACGGCAGAAAGAGTTTTGCCATCCGTCTCGCACCTCGTCAAGGTTTCTTTCACTTGAGGACCAAAGAGAGATGATCCATCAAACGGGGAATTAGTGAAAGACGTTTTAAAGGGGTCCGCAAAATTGCATAGCCGCATCCAGGCATGCCGGCGTAAGGCAACACCTGTCCCTCGGCTCTGCTCGCTCCATCAGCCGCATATGAAAGGAGGCGCATGGAGGAGTTAGCTATAGAATTTAGGGTAGCCAGCTGAGCGTTCATCTTGTCCTGAAAACCCGCAGCTGTAGGATCCTTCAACATGTCACTCGCTTCCTTGATCAAATCTCTTTGAAGACGAGTGAAATGGCATAGGTAGTTCAGCGAACGCATAGCAAAGGTCGCTGACGAAAACATCCGCTTCCCGTACCTGTCCATAGACCTAGATTCCTTGTTAGGAGGATGGACAGGCACCGAAGGATCAGCTAGTTCCTTCTTAGTGGCAGCAGCTACCACCATAGCATCCACAGAAACTCCCTTGGTCAGAAATTGTTTATCTGTTGGTGCTGTGATAAACTTTGAAGGTCTCCTGGGGGTGGGGTCCACTGAGTCAGGAGCCGTCCAAGCCTTTTTTGCTACCACCTGCATGAGGGGGTCAAAGGGGCGGAACACCCAGGAGGTGGAAGGGCGAGAGCCAAACGCCTCAAGATACACAGATTCATCCTCCGAAGGGTTAAGGGCTGGCCAATTTCCCCTCTGTTTCAGGATTTCTAGAATGTCTGCAAAGGAGACATCTTCAGAAGGGGAACGGGGGGAACCCTCGGAATCCTCTAAATCTGTGTCAGAGGTGACAGACTCAGGTGAGTCTATGTGCTTCCTCTTACACTTTCTCTTCCTAGGAGGCTCCCCTGCCAATTCAGGAGAGGCCTCAGAAGAGGATGAGATCCCCACAGGGGATTCTTGAGGAGCTGGCTCCCTGCGGTCTGGGATGAGGGAGTGAGTAGACATAACCTAAGGCACCGAAGAGGGAGGGGCGGACGGAGCCGACTGTGGAGTTGAACCAGGTTCCAACACACTCCGCATGACCTCGAACGCACCCCTGTCAGGCAGAGCCAGAGGTCCCCGCTCCGAAAAGCTGAGAACCCCCCTCGGCACCGACAGTGATGGCTCCGAGGCCGATGTCGGAGCCGAACTCACCAGCGCCGAGGCACCGAGAGGGAGAGCGGGGTCGGTCAAGGGTCCGATGCCACTCACCCCCTCGGAGCCGACGAGGGAAGTCCGGCGCCGAGATTCTTCCAAGGAAGAAATCGGAGCCGACGACGGAGCCGAAGACAATTGTATCGGCTCCGACGCTACCACAGTCTCGGTTCCGAAACGCCCCGGCTCCGAGCTCAAAGGAGTCGGAGGAGGAACATTTTGAGGGGCAGGGTCAAGCATCGACTGATGAGTCGGGCTCTGAAGCATTTGGGCCAGTGCCTTGGACTTAAGAAGTCGACTCACTACCCTCTGAAGGTCATGATCCGAAAGCCTCGATGACCTAGAGGAGTGAGATCTATGGCTCCGTTCAGACAGCAAGGGAGACGCTGGAGCCGAATGAATGGAGCCAAGGGACGGTGACCTAGACCTCTTTCTAGATGTCGGCTCCGATGGTCTGATCGGAGCCGACACAGGAATTTCCAATGCCTCGGCTCCAGCCGGAGCCGAGGAAACCACAGAAGCTGCAGTCTGAGACTCATCGGCTCCAGCCGGAGCCGATGTAGCAGGAGGTTTCGAAGCCTTAGGCCTCGACTCAGAAGCTGGAGTCGAGGACCTAGAAGCCTTAGAGGGTTTGCCCGAAGTAGCAGTAAGGGAACCCTCAGGCTTAAGCAAACCTCTTAAAATGAGTTTATTTTTTCTTTCCTGCAGGACTCTAGGGCTGAAGCCATGGCATACAGCACAAGAGTCCTGCAGGTGTAAAGGTCCCAGGCAGTACACACAAGAAGTGTGACCGTCTGTCAGAGACATTTTCTGACAGCATGAGTCACACTTCTTGAAGCCTGAGACCTTTGAGTCCTTAGACATTGTCAAGGAAAGTGTAACCACACACACACTGAAACACACCGATTACACTTTACACAAGTTTAACTAAAAAAATTCACTTTACACAAGTTTTTTTAGATCCCTAACAAAAAACACATACACTCCACTAAGGTGATGGAAGGGCCCGAAGGCCTGAGGGAAGAACTTATAAGTTCTTAGTGGAAAAAAGGGTGGATAAACAGAAGGGAAAGGGTCTAAATCCACTAAGTTAAGGGAAATAACTATAAAAGGTTAAATTAAAGGGGTTTAAATAGACTATAGATTACTTTATAATAACTGACCTGAAGCCGGTAGAAACCAAACACCTCGATCGCTGTAGCAGCAAACGAGATCTGAGGTAATACCGCCTAGCATTGTGGGATATAAGGGGAGCCTCGAGCCGGTGGAACCAACTCTCGAGCTTTTAGAGTGGCCGAGTCGGAGCCGAGGTCGGCTCCGAGCCCAATCAGCAAGAATGAAGGCGAGATGGACAACTTAACATCAAGAAGTTATGTACTCACCATAATGTTCGATGTATGTAGTCCATCTTGTCTTGCTTTCTTACCCGTGGGTTTGGAGCCAAACCTTGGCTCCGACTCGGCCATACTCTAGCTCAAAGTCTTAAATTGGCTTGTGGCTAAGAGGTATCCCATCATGCAACAGGTCTATTCCCCAGATCTTGTTTGTTGCAAGCTCATACACATACACACTGAGAAGAAGAACAACCCCAACAGAAAGGACTACTGTCACCTAGAGCCAATACTCCAGGTCCTCCAGGAGGGGGAAGGAGGGAGGGTTAGTTAGAATGTACGGCGAGATGGACTACATACATCAAACGTTATGGTGAGCACTTAACTTCTTGATGTTATGTAGTCCAATCTCGCCTTCATTCTTGCCCGTGGGACAGTGTCCCTAGCACCTTGATCTTGGGTGGCTCAGTGAAAAATACTCTTGAGCACCATGGAACCAAAGGAAGATCTGCTTCTAGAGATCAGATCTAATTTGCAATGACTAATAAAAGGTATGAGGCAAAGCCCATGTTGCTGCAGCACAAATATCATCCATAGACATCCTAGCCTGAAACGCAGTTGAGGTAGCCACAGATCGTGTAGAATGAGCCTTCACTTTAAAGGATAATTCTTTGCCATTGGAAGCATAAATAAATGAGATGCAATCGGAGATCTGGCGAGACAAGGTTACCTTAGAAACAGGGACCCCAAGTCTAGTGTCTGAAAATGAGATAAACATTTGATATGATTTCCTGAAATCTTCTGTCCTATGTAAATAGAAACGCAATTGTCTATGAACACTAGCTGATGAAACTTAAATTCTGCCTTGTTGGAGAATTCAGGAAAAAACACAGGCAACTCAATGGATTGATTGATATTGACAACAGAGGCAACCTCTGGAACAAAAGAAGGGTTGGTTCTTAAGGAAACCCTATCTTTGTGAAACACCAAATAAGGTGGCCTAATCGATCATGCTTGGAGTTCAGAGACCCGCCTAGCTGACATTATGGCTACCAAGAATACTGTCTTCCATGACAAAAATTTAATGTTACACGCAGCTGCTGGCTCAAAGGGAGTTGAAGTGAGCTTCTGTAGTACAAAACTGAGATCCCATGGCATCACCGGATCAAAGACTGGAGGTCGGAGTAACAATGACCCTCTCACAAAAGCCCTACAAAGCCTATGAGCCATAATGTTGGGCTCATTAGCAACATGAAAGGTAGAAATCGCTTTCAATTGTACTTTAATGGTTGCCGCAGCTGAACCCTGACTGAATAGTTGAGAAAGAAATTCCAATATTGCCAAAATAGGCGTCGTGTAAGGACCAATATGTCTCTCACGGGCCCAAATAGAAAATCTCTTCCACTTACTGGAATAAATCTTCCTGGTAGAAGGTTTGTGGGAAGATGATAGAATATGGACCACCTTAGGGGAAAAATCATGAAGCCTGACTAAAGAGGGAACTGGAGCAGCCAAGCTGTCAACTTGAGGGTCTGGATGGAGGGATGGAACTGTCCTAACATATGAGTCAGCAGATCTGGAGCTGGGTCCAGAATCCATGGCTTGTCCATTAGATAGGGTTGAAGGAAGGGAAACCAAATCTGACAAGGCCAGTGTGGGGCAATGAGGATCATTTTGCTTCCCAAAGACTGTGCTTTCTGAATGACCTTTGATGTGAGAGGTAACGGTGGAAAGGCATAGAGAAGATCAGAGGGCCAATCATGAGCCAGAGTGTCCATGGGTGTCTCCCCCTCCGGGGAGATAAATGTGAAGTAGCTGCTGCATTTGGCATTGAGGGGGCTGGCAAACAGATCGCAGCAAGGCTGACCCCATCTGTGGAATATCTCTTCCACAGCATAATTGTTCAGGGACCAATCGTGAGGCATTAGGATAGCTCTGCTTAACCTGTCGGCAATCACGCTGGACTTCCCCGGTATGTGCGTTGCAACTAGAAAGCATTGGGAAGATACTTCCCACTGCCAAACTCGAAGTGCCTTTCTGCAAAGGGGGTATGATTTGGTTCCTCCCTGTTTGTTCAGGTACCATACCACTGACATGTTGTCTGAGTGGATTGCAATTGTCCCTACTGGAAGAAAGCTCTGAAGTGCTTGCAACGCTTATAGCACTGCTCTCATCTCCAGGACATTGATATGCAAATGGGTTTCGTGATCCTGCCACGTGCCTTGGACAGTCCTCCCAAGATAATGCCCCCCCACCCAATCTGGGAGGCATCCGTGGTTACTGTGGCAACTGGAGAAGATGGGACAAAAGGCTTGCCCACGTTGAGATTGCAGGCCTGAAGCCACCAGCTTAGATCCTGCTTGCACGTGTCCATAATCAGAATAGAATGGGAGAGTGGAAGATGCTGTAGTGACCATTGGGCGAAAAGCAGCTACTGAAGAACCCTCATGTGTAGTCTGACAAGGGGAACTAGCATGATTGTGGCAGCCATGGTCCCTAATAACTTGAGGACCACTTTTGCTTTGACCTTCCTAAACGGTAGTAAGGCGGAGACCTGCTGTTGTAAAACCTGAATTCTGTCTTCTGGTAAGAAGGCCCTCATGAGCACCATATCTAGCTCGGTGCCGATAAAAGTGACATGCTGCGAGGGCAACAAGGCAGATTTTTCCCAATTTAGAGTAATTCCTAACCTTTGGCATAGTGTAATGGTGGTGTCCCTGGTTGTAACAGCACATGCCTGGTGGTGGCAGAAAGGAACCAGTCGTCCAGGTACAGAAACACTTAGAATCCCTGACATCTCAAGTGAGCTATTACCATTACCATGCATTTGGTGAACACGCTGGGGGCTGTGGTGAGACCAAAGGGCAGAGCGTGAAACTGAAAATGACTGGCTCCCAGCCGGAAGCGTAGATGAATTCTCGATGCCCTGTCCATCTTGATATGGTAGTAAGCATCTTTGAGGTCGATGGAGCACATCCACACATCTTTCCCTAACAGAGGGAGTATTGACTGTAAGGTGACCATGTGAAACTTTTACTTTTGTACATGAAGGTTCAATCGGCTGAGATCCAAGATGGGTCTCAGGTCCCCTGTTCTTTTCGGCACCAAAAAGAATCTGGAGTAAGTCCCTAATCCTACTTGGTCTGCAGGGACAGTCTGGATGGCTCCCTTCAAAAGCAACTTTTTTATTTCTAAAGTTGCGGAATCCCTGTGACTGGGTGGAACGTCTGGGATTCTCTTGGTTGGCGGGGGAGGAGAAGAGAAGGGAATATGATAACCTCTGGAAATTATCTTTAATATCCACTCATCTTGGGTGATGTCTTGCCAGGCTTCTGGGTATAAAGAAATGCGACCTCCGACCAGCTCCAGAGACGCACAGTCGGGCCTCCCTTCAGGAGCTCTGGTAGGGAGAACCACGAAAGGAATCACGGTCCCCATGGTTATGTGGGCCTCCTCTGCCTCTAGGGCGGCATCTACCTGAATTTCCACCCCCTCCCCTGCCTCCGGAGGGGGAATCCCTTTGTGTGCCCTGAAAAAAAACCTCTTCGACTTCCTGAACCACATTTTCCCACCCTTCTGGCCCTTGGGGTAAGGTCTAGAAGGCATGGAGAAACAGACTCCCATGGCAGACAGGGTTTTTCCTTCTTGTTCGCACCTAGTGAGAGTGTCCTTCACCTTGGTTCCGAACAAAGATGAACCATCAAAGGGGGCGTTGGTGAACGTAGACTTGAATGCCTCCGTGAAATTGCACAGGTGCATCCAGGAGTGTCTCCTAAGAGAGACTCCAGAACCCGCTGCCCTACTTGCTCCGTCGGCTGTGTATGAGATCAGCCTCATGGAGATGTTGGTAAAGGAATTTAGGGTAGACATCTGTGCATTGACCTTCTGTGCCACGGCATCATAAATGTTACCCTGTAGAGAATCTCCTAGCTCTTTTAGGAGATCTCTCTGGAGCCCTGTAAAATGCGTTAAGTAGTTCAGCGACCGCAGTGTAAAGGCCGCTGAGGTAAATACACACTTCCTATACCTGTCCATAGCCTGGGACTCCTTGTTAGGCGGATGGATGGTAGATGAAGTTTCAGTAAGCTCCTTCTTGGTGGTCACTGCCACCACCATGGCATCTACTGGAATGCCTTTAGTTAGATATTCCTTGTCAGAGGGTCGGACAAAAACTTATTGGGTTTCCTAGGGACCGGTTCCACAGTGTCAGGAGTTTCCAACACCTTTCAACAGACAAGATCTAGTAGCTCATCAGAAGGGGGAGAAACCCAAGAAGTGGAGGGTTGAGACCCGAAAGCCTTCAGGAACACCGACTCTTCATCAGTAGGGGATTTGGAGGGCCAGCTGCCTCTCTGCTTCAAGATCTCCACGATATCTGAAAAAGAGATATCTTCAGAAGACGACTTGGGAGACCCCTCTAACTCCTCGAGGTCAGTGTCCGACGTGAGAGACTCATCCGGTGAGTCAAGGTGTTTCTTCTTACACAATCTCTTTCTGGCAGGCTCCTCAGGCAAAAACTTTGTGGAGACTTCAGAAAGTTGGGGACCACTCATGGAGGTATCCTGAGGTTTAGGGTCTCCGCTGCCCATGGATAGAGCGTGATCCGAAACTGACATCGGTGTTGGAGGGGGCAGAGTATCGGTGCCGTAGGATGCAGCTGACGACCTGACCAGCATGCTCCTCATAACCTTGAAGGCTGATCCCCCCAGCTCCGAAGGCTGGCTAGCTGTAGAGGAAAGAGTAGTAGCCCACAGTGCCGAGGAGATGAGGTCCGAAGCAGATGTCAGGTCCAAGGTTGAGCCGAAGCACCAAGAGGAAGGCTCGGAACAGAGGAAGATCGATCCGATCCCTCCCCCTTGGGTCCGACTGGAGAACCGTGGACCCTCGACCCCATGGATGGAGCTGAATCGGTCGGAGCGGAAATTGGAACCAAGAGGTCAGGCGAGGCTACTGGAACTGACCTAATGGCACCCGACGGAACCGACAACACTGGCTCCAAAGACCGAGAAAGGCTCGGAGGAGGACCGACAAAGGATGAAGAGGCCATAGGCTCCAGAGCCAACTGGGTCGGAGCTGAAATCAATTTGGCCAACACCGATGACTGAAGTAGTTTCTTCACCACCATATCAACGTCCTCATCGGAAAGGGTCCTGGAAGACCTGGAGGATAATGTAAGAGATCTGGATCTCCCTACAGAAGGGGACTTGGGTGAAGGAGAAACCGAACCAAAATATCCGTGACCGGCTCCGAAAGGCTGGGAGCCAATACGGATTTAGTCAAGAGACTACTTTCTGTCCACACCGAGGACAATGGAACCGAAGAAGGAGAAGCTGTTCTAGCAACTTTCTCTGGCGGCTCCGAAGAAACATACGAAACTGGAGAGCGCTTCTTAGAAGTCTTTTTGTCCTTTTTAGCTGGAGAGGATAATGCATTGGAAGACTTAGCCAAGTCTTCCTCGAAGGAGTGTTTAAGCAGTCCTTTCAAAATGAACTTGTTCTTCCTCTCCTGTAGCACACAGGGACTGAAGGAATGATAAAACAAGCAAAACTCTTGGAGGTGAATAGCCCCCAAGCAGTACATGCACACAGAGTGCCCATCAGTTAAAGACATTTTATTGTCGCATTCAACACACATTTTAAAGCCCGAAGGCCTGTGTTCCTTAGAATCGTTGAACATGCTGAAAGGAACAAAGTAATATGTACACACACAAGACCCAACTAAACCCGCATGAGAAACACTGCCTCTAACTACAATGGCCTAGAAACCGGCGGGAAGGACAACAGGGAGGACTAGGTCCTCTAACTTAAACGGGCCTAGCCCAAGGAAACAAAGGCAGGATAGCACCACTAGCCAGACACAACAACACTAACACTAACAGAATGGAGCACCAAACCAAAGATCATACAGAAACAATGGGGAGGACTAGGTCCTCTAACTTAAAATGGCCTAGCCCGTGGGGAAAGAAACGAACAGGATACCAAACGGCCAAGACAAGGCCACAAAAAACAGCAAGAGAAACAAATAAAGGCAGTAAAACACCACTACCACACACACAGAGCTATGAAAATAGTTTTTTTGAGAAACAACAAATCAACAGTTTATAAAACTTTTATAAACAGTATACTTAGCCATGGCCAAAAGCGAGACCATGTGTGAGCATAACGAGTGGCAAACGAGATCTGGGGAATAGACCTGTTGCATGATGGGATACCTCTTAGCCACAAGCCAATTGAAGACTTCGAGCTAGAGTATGGCCGAGTCGGAGCCGAGGTTTGGCTCTGAATCCACAGGTAAGAATGAAGGCGAGACTGAACTACATAACATCACTATTTACCATGGATACTCTTTATACTGAGTCTTAAAAGCACTTAAAAAGATAACAGAACAAGTTTTGCAAAGAAAACGTGAGGCAGAGGCAATAGTAAACACCAGGGAAATTCAATCATACCCTAGAGGCACTTAAAAAGATAAAAGAACAAGTTTTGCAGCAAGAAAGATGTGGGGTAGGAGGAACACTACACACAAGGGATACTCTTTACATCTCAAGCCCTGTACCATCAGCATTCACAAACAGCATTATAGCAGAGCTTTAGCCATCTGCACTACCACTAGACAGCAGAAATTCTCTTACATATTATTTTAGGTCCTGGCAAAACAAAATAAACATATTAATGTAAAAAAAAGGGGGGTGTTAAACACTGCACCTCTGGCATACAATCATTTCTATAGCACAGTGTTAGCCCTTTGTGCCATCAGTAAATAACAAGGATGCTTTCAACATATCACTTTAAGGCTTTAAAGAAAAAGAAAACAAATTAATGTAAAAGGGTTGACAAGTTTTAAACCTTGCACCCTTGGCAAAGAAAGCAGATGGACAACCCAGAACCTTAAACCTCTACGCATAAGTGAGGAAATCTTGTGTTAGTATGTATTTTGTATTCACTGACTGCAGTGGTCTAAGATTTATGAGGGACAGGGCATGTATAAGAGGCAACATCCAGAACATTCTGTACAATCAGGGAAAGTTTTAAACTATTACTTCGGCTCACATAATAAAGGAACAAGTCTAGCATCATGATGCACTTTATGAGCAACAACAAGAAGGAAACTTTTATGCCTGACATTACTGACTAAGTGTAAGAATCTCTGATTTACGAGGTCTGGAACAAAAGTAAGGAGATACATCAGGGACATTATCATTATGTCAACACAGTGATAAGTAAGATGCATGTTTGTGTGTGTGCGTGTGTGTGTGTGTGTGTGTGTGTGTGTGTGTGTGTGTGTGTGTGTGTGTGTTTGTTTGGATGTGGGAGAATGAATGGGAGAGGTGTCGATGCCAACACCATGCATGGGCTGCCAGTGGTGGCTACTTCAGGAAAGTGCTGATTTGCACATGCCAAAACTACAGGCAATTCACAGACATGCAAATCAGCTGATAATTAGGTGTTTTCTCAATTGCAGTTACTATGTCCCTGAACTGTACTTTCCACAACTGCAGAAACTATTCCTTTTGGCCGCTGATCTTACAGGCCAGTGGTCGGGTTCTTTCAGAATCCCTGGGATGCTTAGCGAAGGGTGTTTTTGTAAAATATTTTTTAATGATCTTGTAGCATGATTTGTTGGAAAGAAGCATCACGGATATATATTTACGCAACAACGGTTTATTTGTATTCTACTAAAAACTCTACCAGTGCTGGCCTTTTATTTAGGACACCCCTATATCTTTCTCTTTGCCTATACTCTGATATCAATCCTTGATATGGAAGGCAATCTCTAGCCTGCAGTTCAAATAAGTTCTTGGGGTCTTCTCATTCTATTACCATTTCCACTCTAGTTATTTGCTCCCAATACCTTAGTTCCTTTGCCAGTTTTCTCTAATATATTCCTGAACCCTCTTACCTGTTGTATGTATCCCTAATTGCAGCCACCCCTATTGGCAAAATCTCCTTTCTCCATTCCCCTGTTGGTTTAGGTCTTTGAAGACCTCCTACTTTATGAATATAACATTCTCTATGATTATTGTTGTTCTCCTTAAAAGTCTGCATCCAAAATCCCAGTCTCTCCATGTTACTTGAGCTTCCCCTCTGTTTCACCATCATCTCTTTCCGCTATAAATTATAGTTTTCTGCTTGTGCTATGTATAGGAACCTTAATTGTGTTGCTCTAAAATACCCCTTCAACTCGGGTAATTCCATTCCACCCTGTTCTATTGGAAGAATAAGCTTATCCCACTTGACTCTTGTCATCTTACCCTCCCAGATAAAATCCTTTAGCTCTTTATTGATATGATTTGTTTTAGCTAAACAGTTGTAGTTAAGTAGTTTAGTATGGTACAAGTGAGAAATACAAATATTTTTCATGTAACTATCTGTCTTATTAAAGAATACTATAGCAGTTACAACTGAAATTTACTAAAGAACTCTTTTAGAACAGAATAGTAAGGGTAGCTATTACTACTTTGTGAGACTGTTATGAAATGTATTTAAAGTTGTGAGTCGTGACTTTTGAGCAGATTGACATTACAAGGTTAAAAGATAGTGGATTAGGAGTCGGGCGGGCAGTGTACGCAAACTATAAAGGAAATTATAAGGAAGGCAGGTGGGAAATGAGGTACAGTAGACAGGAGTTTGCTTACCCACCCATGGAGTGAAAGCTTTCTCCAAGAACAGTAAGTTACAATATGGCAGACGCAGGATACATTGGCAGGTGAGTTACTCAATATGATGAAGCAATACCCACAGGTGCTTTGCTATGCATCTGCAGCCAGTTGTGGCATCCTAGGCAACCTACAGACTTTGCATCACACTATCCACTAACGTACAAAGAAGGAGAAACTAAAAGTACATTTCTGTTTTTTTAGTGTGGACACTCATTGCTACTGCTGTAAGAAACAAACTAACTGTAGGTTAATGGCACAACACCAATTACATCTATATAATAAATGGCATACTGACTGATATGTATGGTCTGTAAACATATATAGGGTTAAATATGCAGCTAATGAAATACTGAATTACTCACTTGACTGCAAAGTATAGGGCTACTGGTCCAGATGTTTTAGGCAGATCATGTTCAAGAACACGGTTTTCCAACTGTAACCAGATGCATTGACCTCTGTAGTGGAAAGAAATTAAATTGATTGAATTTCCATCTGCTTGAAATGAAAAATAGATAAAATGATTCTGCAGCACTTGTTGTCTTTATACTCTTCAGATCTAAAAGACTAGCTGTGAACATTCCACGTGTTACCTTGATTCAGAAAACCACTCTTACACCTGTGAGAATTTCACATTATTTTTTTACTACAGTGCCTATAGCACTGTGTATACAATTAGAAGTGAAGACGGTCATCACAATGAAAGTGTGTGTTTGTGCATATGCTTGTGTGTGTGTGCTTGTGAGTTTGTGTAATAATATACAATACTATATTCTGAGACTGTTTCATTCAGTTCTGATGTTTTAACTGCAGAATACTTAAGGGATTCCACACCTCTGTCAACTATGGTCAGAGTACTGTACTTCAGATTACAATAAATTTTGCAGATTCAGCTACAACATGGGATACCACCAGATCAGTTTTCATAACTGCACAGCTATATTATACAAGCAAGTTAATGATTAATTAGACCTCTCACTATAACCATGCAGAAAAAAATGACAACTTAGAGTAGCATAGGTAATACCTAAGAAAACAAAATACACTGAAAGCCCACTTTTGACCATTACCGTTAGCTAAAACAAACAAAATATCATTAGAACTGGTTAATAAGAGTTCGCTGCCTTTGATTTAGCCTTTTCCACCAATGTTTTCACAAAAGTAAACAAAGTGAAAATGACACAAAATGATTCAGTTACTGAAAAAAAAGGTTTTACAAGCTGTAGCAATTACATCCAGTGCTCTGTAAAATCACAGTTAAACACACTGTTAATAATAGCAGTTTATCTTTTTCCTCCTATGTCTCTCTCTTTTTATATCTAACTATATATGCATGTTGTGTGTGTGCATACATATGTATGTAGTACACATGCACACAATTTTGTAGAAGACACATAGCTACACATTTGTATACACCTATATACATGTATGCATGCATCTGTCTTATTGTATCATTTGCTTAAGCTGTACTTTAGTTTCACTGAATTTTTACGGTAAAGGTATACAGTCCCTGTTCAGGTTTCTAGGTGAACACTGATCAGGACTGATGTGTTACTGTGTTTATTTTCAAAAAGAATAGCAAGCTTGATTTTGACCTGTTTTGTTCAAGAGCATGACACAACATGAGTGACCAGTGTTCCACACCTGAAGTCAACTCCTCGTTAGTCAGATCCGACCATAAGCTAATTACCCTAGATATCCGCATTCCCGCCCCCACCCACCATTAAGGAAACCACGGTAAAAAATTTCTCCAAAGCCAACTTCATGCTTCTTAAGACAGAAAATGGCGAACTTCATGACACCCATACCCATGGACAATACAGTTACGACTGCTGAATCCTACACAAGTGCCTGGATCGTGCTATCCCAAACATAACAAACACGCTATCCTCCAAAAAAAGGAAGCTAATCTGGTGGTCCCCTGCCATAAACAAACTTTACAACAGAAGGAAGAAACTGTTGCAAAAGAGAGTAAAATCCCATGAGTGGAGGAGCTCCCTGGTCAGCCTCAGTAAGAATCTGAGATCCCTTATAAGATCCTCCAAAGCTAGCTACGAGAACAAAATCACCACCGATTCTAAGGGCAACCACAAAGCATTCTATAGCTATATCAAGAATCTCAATGGCAACACCCAGATCTGCTCTGAGTTACAGCACAATGGCAGGAAAATTACAGAACCAACTGATATTGCCAACATCCTGGTAGATAGGTTCAGTGCTAACTTTTTAGCCCCCTCTCACCCCCTAAAGGGTCCATATCCATACAGGAAGAATGCAGAGTCCCTGTAATCACATCTATGCAGGTAAAAGCTGCACTCTCTAAAACTAAAAACACAGCATCCATGGGACCGGACAACATCCCAGGCTGCGTTTTACACGAACTTCAGAAGGAACTGGCTCCCCACCTAAGCACCACGTTCAATAATAGTATCACATCTGGCTTTGTGCCCACTAAATGGCACACAGTAACAGTTATCCCACTCCACAAAGGGGGAGCCAGCACTGATCCTAGGAACTATCGCACTATTAGCCTGACAAGCCTGGTCTGCAAGGCCATGGAACGTATCATCATGGAACTCATAAACAAAGACATTGGTAACCTCCAAACTCTCGACCCCACCCAGATCGGGTTTATGAAAGGCACATCATGCCTTCTGAACCTGATCGGTTTCTTTAAGGCAGTCACCAAAGCCGTATATGAGAGTAAGGTGGTTCACACAGCCTATCTTGACCTCGCCAAGGCTTTCAACACCATCCCCTATTCTGCAATTATAGATAAACTCACTAAATTAGGTATAAATCCCTACATTACAAGACAGGTTGCCAACTGGCTCGCTGACAGAACCCACACTGTAAAAGTTGCAGACTCCAAATCTGACTCCAAACCAGTGACAAGTGGAGTATCACAGGGTTCAGTCCTAGGACCTCTCCTGTTTGGTATCTACCTCTCTGAAGTACAGGCTAACACAGAAGGCCTCTGGCCAACAAAGTTCACAGATGACTGCAACCTAGGAGCCACAGTCGAGTCCCCAAATGATGTGGACATCCTACAGAAGGACTTCACTGAGACAGGTGCCTGGTGTCAGAGGCATGGCCTCAAGTTCAATGCCAAAAAGTGCATTGTCATCCCCTTTGGTAAAAGCTCTGTAGCTATGAACTACCACATAAATGGCAGTCTACATAATGCCAAATGTGTGTTGAGACTTTGGGACCCAGGTGGACAGTAGTCTTTCCTCTGATAATCACATCGCCACAGTAGTCAGGAAAACCTTCTATGTGGCACACCTCATCATAAAAGGGTTCTCATCCAGGAAAAAAGAGGTCACTGTTCCCCTCTACTTGACACTCATTAGACCCATTATAGAGTACAATGCCCCTTTTGGAATGTACCTCACAAGACATCTGCAGCAGCTGGAAAGGCCACAGAAGTACCTCACAAAGAGGATTACTGGCCTCAAACAGATGCCCTACACTGACCGTCTCAAAAAACTCCAGCTTTACTCTGTAGCATATCGCCTACTCCGAGGAGATCTCTGCCTAACATATAAAGCTATGTTAAACCCAGAGCTGTTGCACATGCTACACCTAAATAAATCCCAATCCCTCTGAGCTACACGCTCTAGGGACCTAAACCTTGTCACTACAACAGACAGGACATGCTGGAGGGATAGATTCCTGTCCCAGTTCCTATACTCCGGAACAAGCTACCCTTCCATGTGAAGCAAAGTTCCTCATTAGCACTCTTCAAGAAAAATCTTGATGAGTGGATGGGAAATAGGAAATACACCCCGCGGATCACTTCTGTGGCTCTGCTCTGCTCAACACGGGCACAGGAAATTAACTTTCTTGGGTGGTGTAAGCCAGGGAACCTTGTTGGCTAGGCTTACTTAGGCCCTTGGGACGATAGCCTAGTACCTACTTATGAACCTATGAACTTCAATAAAGGCTGTTCCACTGAATTATCAAACTTAGAAACCATATCTTTACAAGAGGAAATCTCCAAACCCCCCAATAATTTTATATTACAGCTCTCAGTTATGACAAAAAGAGTAAAGAGGGAAGATTATGTATTCCATCTACCTCAAAGTTGTATGAACTTGGAGTCTTAATATATAAGTAAATTAGGGGTGGATGTATGTGGCTGGTATTGCCTTTCTGCAAAAGTATTTTTTCACTACCAATCTTTTTATTTTCATTTTTTCTGCGGTACTGTAAATTTACTTTGTTGAAACAGTGTTTACATACCATAGGTTCACAGCCTGGTACTAGGCTATCGGCCCTAGGGCCTATACTAGCCAAGCCATAACAATTCCCTGGCTATTTCTTCCCACAATATTTACTTCCCTGGACCCCTGTCTAGCAGGGCGACTGATGTGAACCCCCAGGGTGAATTTCCTATCTCTCATCCAATCGTCAAGGTTCCTTTTGAAGAGGGTCAAAGAGGCGCTCTGCTTGACATGTATGGGCAGTCTATTCCAGAGTCTGGGGAAGTCTCTGGGTCAGGAACCTATCCCTCCAGCATATTTTGTTCATTGTGATGACAAGGTTTAGATCCCTGGAGTGTGTGGCTCTGAGGGATTGGGATTTCTTTAAGTGTAGCATGTCCAGCAGCTCTGGGTTTGACATGGCCTTGTATGTTAAGCAGAGATCTCCTCTGAGTAGACGATATGTGACAGACTATAGCTGGGGTTTTTTTAGACGGTCAGCATAGGGCATCTGCTTTAGGCCTGTAATTCGTTTAGTGAGGTATTTCTGCGGCCTTTCCAGTCGTTGCAGATGTCTTGAGAGGTATGTTCTCATTTTGCCTCTTTTACCACAGTTTGTGGTGTTGTGTCTTTTTAGTGTAACTGTAAAGTACAGGATTTGTCCCAGTTTCATGTGGGTGGATGGAGATGCTGCAGTTGTGTCTCTTCTCTTTTATATATTTCATTTAATATTTATAACTTGGAGATAGGCAGTACAGAAGCACAACAGTTAGAGATTAAGCATCACAGTGTTTGCTTCTCTAATTTGGGTCTCAGTTAAGGTGCCTTCTCTGAAGACTCTGCATGTCCTTCCTATGTTTACAAGGATTTGCTGAATGCTTTAATTTCCTTCCACAGCCGAAACACATGCCCAGTGTGAAATGCCAATCCTCCAAAGTGTCCAATTTTTAACTGTTTAATCAAATTCAGTGTTGTGCGAGATGGAGCCTGCCTCTTTCCTGTCATTTTATTCAGAGAAAGTAATCTGCATAGGAAGCCATTATATTCCAAAATATACATTAGCACACAAGTGCACACCCAAACACACACGTGCACATACATACAAACCACCTAGTGGACATGGACAAGTGCTGTTCCAGGATTCTCTCAAATCTGAGGATTTTGCAAAAATAAGGCAAGGTGACTTCTTGCATTACGAAGTGAATCACTGGCAGTAGCAGCACCCAACACCATTTCACAGTTTCCACATTTATAATATCACTGACCACTCTGTCTCTTATCAATGAACCATGCAACCCACAAATCACAGATTTACGCTCTGTTCCCAAAACTAGCAATATAAGCATCCTTGGTTTCCATTCAGCCTAAGTTTCTTGTAAAGAACAAATGTCAAATAAAAGGAATAACTATTTCAGTCTTATAATAGCTCTGGAATTTCTTCCATTATCAATGTTAATTTGATCCCATGTGGCACAATGTACCTTTTCAAGCTTCTAGGCTACTCCACTCACAGTTAGGAACAAACTGAATTTCAGGGCCCACGGCTTCCACTTTTTTGTTAAACTGTCGTGCTCAAAGACTGCAATACTATACTAGGCCATGTCACATGACTGATGTGACATACTTCACAAAGAAGGCATTCTAGGAAGGCCAAGTCACTGAGTGTTCATGCATGCAATGTAGCACTGTATTGCTGTGTCTCTTGCTTGGCAGACCTACGAATCATCAGACAGACAACTAGGGGTGTGCAGAACAAAGTGCTAGTTCTCTTTATAATAGAAATAGGGAGGAAATCACATAAACAGGAAAGCAGGAAAGGGGAGAAGAGTGCAAGCAGAAGGAAATGCACACATTTAACCACAGGGTATAAAGTGAGAAAGTAGGGTTATTGTTTGACAGAAAGAGACCCTTTTTCACATATAGAAAATAAGAGTAGGAGAAGGAAGTCTGTGGATGGGATGAAGGTGATGGGTAGGTAGAAAGGGCAGACAGAGGAACATAAAAACAGAAGCACAGACACAAAGGTGAAGCAGCAGACACAGAAAAGGTTAAGAAGAGAGTGAATGGACACAGATCAACAGAAAATGGACATGTAGTGATGATGGAAAGACTTGAAAAATGATCCAAGGAATGAGAAATGACACATACGAGAAGGAAAACATCAAGGCTGGGATAGGGCAAAGTCCTGGCAATCCTGGATGTGAGGCCAGTCCAGGGGGCAACAGACCTAGGCAACACTCATCTGTGTGTCTGTTATCAGCCAATCACTTCTTTTGTGGCTTGATGGGTGGGGCCTGCTGGTCACACAACATCACAGGCCATACCATGTTGCTAAGATGGGAATCCAGCTGCTGCTCCACATCAACCACCACCAACCTGTGCAAATGATGTTACGAGACCTGAGAAGACCCCTATGAACCATGTTCAGAAAATCAGCCTTCACTCCTTCAAGAACCAGTTACTGAGGTTACCAGTAACCCCCTCCAAGTCACCTCCAGCAATGGAGCAATCATTTCTTTGCAGACAGGTAGCCCTGGTCACCTCAGGTGAAACAAGTCAGTTTCAGAGGCTTATGCCAGCACAGACTTAGATGATCATGGCTTCACCTTCTCCTCCTCTTCACAACTGTTCTTGCAGAAGGATGATATAATGGGAAAAGCGATTACTTACCTATATCAACAATATAATTGCAGCTGTACAGTCACAGATGTCGCATACATCCCCACTACTGTGAAACTTGTTCCTACCTTCCGCGATATTCAGTCTTGTTAACTTTACCTTCCCCTGCTGCTGCAAAACAAAGTATGCATACAAGTAAAATAGTTAATGTACCATAACACAACAGCACTGAAACAAAACAAACTTACAGTACATTTTGGATGTGGCTTCCTAACCTATGCTTCCCACTATTAAAGTATATTAAGCTGGCACTGCCTTGGGTCACAGAAGTAATATCAGCACTGCTCACTAGTGTATGTGATGCCAGTGGCATCATCACCACCCTGGCAATCTCCTGCTAGGCATAATAACTAATCATGTTGCCTAGCTGACACTCCTGGATGCCCCTGTGCAGGAAGAACAAGAAAATCTTGCTTTCCCTGGCACACCACACTGGAGTTCTGCATTCTGCACTACCTAAAGTAGACACAGCTACTCACTCAGGTCTGGGTCAGCAACAAAGTGGTAGCACCGTGTACATGGATGCATGTTTATATATCACACACAGTACAATACAGAGTTGGACTGTGGTGCTAATGTAACTCCGTAGCACAGCACCGTGAGAAGAGACAATGAGTTAGTGCTACGAAAATACTGATAAAGCTGCAAGTTCACATTGCCTCCCTCTTGTGTTTTATTTAACCTCTACTGATTATGTTGTTACACTATGCTTAAACTCACTATTTCTAACTGTAGAAGTACTACACAAGACAAGATGGCAAAATATCGATCAGTGGTGCACATCACAAAATGTATATGCCAAAACACATGGCCACACTTGACTCTTGAAATTAACTATTCCAGAGTTATGGAGGGTAGGGGAGGGATAAGAGACTGACAAACTAACCATAAAACTAGTTATGTGTATACAGTCAGCCTAAATCAGGAGTAGGAGAATGGGGGGGGGGGGGGGGCAGACGTGTAGCATTGCAGAAACTGGATTTAATATCAGTTACTTGTATTTTGGAACTACATGTCATTTTTGGAATTATTTTGTACTACATTTCTGTAAAATATTAAATGATATTATATTCAGCATCATACTCCTGACATTTTAAGAGCCTCTTGACTAGTTACAACTGAGGTGCAGCCTGAATTCATTAATTAATGTGACCCTGACTTTTCTAGCTACCATGTACACAGCATTAGGTCAGCACTACTTTTCCTAACAAATATAGTGGCAAGCAATTTTGAAGCTACAAAATCATAAATTGCCTTGAACTCCCTACCTCATGATCTAAGATCTATGATCATGATTGACTGCTGCCTTTGTCACGCTTGAAATGGCTCATTTTTAATTGGAGAATCTATGCAGAAAAAAGTTACCTAGCTGTAAATTCTCATTTAAAATGCAACTCCACAACTGATGAAAAATAAATGTGGTTCCTGAAGACAGATCTACAAGGTGAGCAAGTTTGTTTTCTGAGGATGATTCATGCAGTGAGTGCCACTTTAAATATCACAATCTACTAGAACATTACACTTGCATTAGGCTTTGTTCCCATTATTTCTACAGGTTTTCATTCCCCAGATTGCCTCAGAGGGACATACTATGGGTATACTGTATACAGCTCAGCAAGCTCCAGCCTGGTGCCCAGCAGAGTTCTACAGCAGCAGAGAGACAAAAGAGAGACTTTGGAGTAATTAAGTATCATTTTCTGCATTTTCTTGCTGCCTTTAGCTAATTCTGCCTAAAACGCTGACTTTCTAGAGTTTCTGTGATTTAAAAAGCTTGTTTCAGCTACATATTGTAATTATTTTACTGCCTGCAATTTAACAAAGTTGTTTTTGTGTTTAAATTACCTGTTTAAATATTCTAGGCTACACACTCAGGTGTGATAGCCATTTCTGTGCATTTAAAGTGTTTTTGATTGTATCTGCTTTATTTTCTGAAAAAAACAAAAAATATACTTGTTTTCCTGCCTTTCTAAGATAGTATAGTCCAGTTTTCAGGTTAGTGCTGAATTCGGGGCTGTGTTACATGTTTCTGTGTTTGCCCATACCTTACTTGGACAGAAGGAAGTTTCTCTGTTCACTGTGAGAGAGGGAGCTTTGAGCAGCCTATCTGTCCCTGGAGGAGTGGTTTCAGCCCAGAAATTAGTAGTTTATTGGCCATTTTGGTGTAATTTCTATCTCTTTAATTTCCCTGCTATAAAACCCACATTTGCAAGGTTATTGTGCTCGTATACAGCTCAGCAAGTTCCTGCCTGGTGCCCTGCAGAGTTCTATAGCAACAGAGAGACAAAAGAAAGACTTTGGAGTGATTAGGTATCATTTTTCTGCATTTTCTTGCTGCCTTCAGCTAATTCTGCCTAAAACACCGATTTTCCAGAGTTTCTGTGATTTAAACAGCTTGTTTCAGCTACATATTGTACTTATTTTACTGCCTGCACTTTAACAAAGTCGTTTTTTGTGTTTAAATTACCTGTTTAACTGTTGTAGGCTACACACTCAAGTGTGATAACCATTTATGCGCCTTTAAAGTGTTTTTTTGATTGTATCTACTTTATTTTCTGAAAAAATATATATATACTTGCTTTTCCACCTTTCTAAGCTAGTATAGTCCAGTTTTCAGGTTAGTGCTGAATTCAGGGCTGTGTTACAAGTTTCTGTGTTTACCCATACCTTACTTGGATAGAAGGAAGTTTCTCTGTTCACTGTGAGAGAGAGACAGCTTTGAGCAGCCTATCTGTCCCTGGAGGAGTGATTTCAGCCCAGAAATTAGTAGTTTATTGGCCATTTTGGGTTCATTTCTATCTCTTTAATTTCCCTGCTATAAAACCCGCATTTACAAGGTTGTTGTGCTATTATACAGCTCAGCAAGCTCCTGCCTGGTGCCCTGCAGACTTCTACAGCAGTAGAGAGACAAAAGAGAGACTTTGGAGTGATTAAGTATCATTTTTCTGCATTTTCTTGCTGCCTTTAGCTAATTCTGCCTAAAACGACGATTTTCTAGAGTTTCTGTGATTTAAAAATCTTGTTTCAGCTACATATTGTACTTATTTTACTGCCTGCACTTTAACAAAGTTGTTTTTGTGTTTAAATTACCTGTTTAACTGTTGTAGGCTACACACTCAAGTGTGATAGCCATTTCTGTATATTTAAAGTGTTTTTTTGATTGTATCTGCTTTATTTTCTGAAAAAAACAAAAAAATACACTTGTTTTTCCGCCTTTCTAAGCTAGTATTGTCCAGTTTTCAGGTTAGTGCTGAATTCAGGGCTGTGTTACAAGTTTCTGTGTTTGCCCATACCTTACTTTGATAGAAGGAAGTTTCTCTGTTCACTGTGAGAGAGGGAGCTTTGAGCAGCCTATCTGCCCCTGGAGGAGTGGTTTCAGCATTTCCCTGCTATAAAACCTGCATTCGCAAGGTTTTTGTGCTAGTATACAGCTCAGCAAGCTCCTGCCTTGTGCCCTGCAGAGTTCTACAGTAGCAGAGAGACCAAAGAGAGACTTTGGAGTGATTAAGTATAATTTTTCTGCATTGTCTTGCTGCCTTTAGCTAATTCTGCCTAAAACACTGATTTTCTAGAGTTTCTGTGATTTAAAAAGCTTGTTTCCGCTACATATTGTACTTATTTTACTGCCTGCACTTTAACAAAGTCATTTTTGTTTTTAAATTACCTGTTTAACTGTTGTAGGCTACACACTCAAGTGTGATAGCCATTTCTGTGTATTTAAAGTGTGTTTTTTGATAGTATCTGCTTTATTTTCTTAAAAAAAAAAAAAAAAATACTTGTTTTCCCACCTTTCTAAACTAGTATAGTCCAGTTTTCATGTTAGTGTTGAATTCAGGGCTGTGTTACACGTTTCTGTGTTTGCCCATACCTTACTTTGATAGAAGGAAGTTTCTCTGTTCACTGTGAGAGAGGGAGCTTTGAGCAGCCTATCTGTCCCTGGAGGAGTGGTTTCAGCTCAGGAAGTAGTAGTTTATTGGCCATTTTGGTCTAATTTCTATCTCTTTAATTTCCCTACTATAAAACCCGCATTTGCACGGTTTTGCATGCCGGGCAGCGTCGGTTAGCTAGGGTGTAAGTATTCCCGGCTCCACAAAGTCTACTCTTCAATTTTTCCCTTGGAACTAGACAAACTTTCAACTTAAGCACTCAAATCATTCACTTCTCATCCTGGCACTTGCTCAAAACTCATAGCAAGCACTAATAAACCTTACAACTAGACCCCCCTATACTGTAGAGAAGGACAAGGCTCTCTATTCGACCTTACCAGCCAATCAGTAAAACAGTTCACTGTACCTATCCAGGCATGTCCAAAGGGCAGTTTCAGGTGTACTCTCCAGTCCAACTGGTGAATCTGGGCATTTTGAGGCAATGTTACAATTGCCTCATGTACAGAGACAACCCTCTCCTTCTTCCACCAAACACTAATACATGCAAGAGATGCAATTATACAGCCAAACTGGAGGCTAAGCTCTCTCAACCCAAGACTGGACCAGGCAGTCAAGAGGAGAAGGGAATTACTTGCATCACACCACCAGTCTCACATAGACCTATGAAAGCAGCAATGGCAAAAAACACACATAAATACACAAAAACATACTCGGGGGCTCTAAATAAAAATCTGCAAAAGCAACAGAGACCTCCAAAGCAGACTTCCAAGCAACCTCCACCCCCCCAACACAAACCATGAAACACATACTTCACAAAATCAGTGTGCCACACAATCACAGCCTTTAAGGCAAAATAACATACCTAACACACTAGTAATAGGTGACTCTATAGTCAGGCACACTGACGTCCCACTCACTAGGCTGAACAAGAAGAAGGTTACTGTTAGCTGCCTGTCGGGTGCCAGGATCCGCCACATAACACAAGCACTCAGGTCACTCCAGAACAAGTACAAATATGACTCTGTTATTGTCCATGTTGGTGTGAATGACCTGAGCTATACCTCCATGGACTACATGAAAACAGACATGGAGGAGCTCTCTGATCACGTAGCCCAGGCCAGTATGACCCTGACCCTGAGTAGCATCCTGCCCTCACCAAGAATGATACCACGGTATAGAGAAAAAAGTATCAATTTCAACAATTGGCTAAGCTTCTGGTGTCATTCAAAGGGGATCCAGTGTCTGTCAGCCTGGGATGACATGCTCGACAAGCCACGCTGCTTCGCTAGAGACGGCTTGCACCTGTCACCCTTAGGCTTTCAAATACTGGCCAAGGGTCTTGCCACCCCCATACTGCCTTTTTTAGGCAAGGCTCAAAAGACAAACCCACTGCCATAAATAGCACAAGTAACAAAAAACTGAGGGTACTGCTACTCAATGCCAGACGTCTAAACCTCAAAATGCACGCACTCGAGGCACTCCTCAGTATGGAGAAAAATCGATATATGTGCTGTAACAGAAACCTGGTTTAAGGATCCAGAGAGCACCTCAGCACTACCAGGCTACAACTCATACCATACATTTTGGCCACAAAACCTGGACCGAAATACAAAAGGCAGGGGAGTATCCATATTCATCATGGATACCCACACCTCCAGGTTAGTGGCGCAGCACGATGCTTCAGAGATCATCCACATGCAACTAACAAGGGGCAAAACTGCTATTCAAATTATAGCTTGCTACAGATAACCCACCATGTCCCAGGACCCCCACTCCGCATTCCTGGAAACACTGGGAAACATAAAGGTACTACCAAACACCCTGATATTGGGTGATTTCAATTACCCGAAAAGAAACTGGGAGAACTACTCTAGTACAAACTCCCTTGCCCAACGTTTCCTAGAATTTATAAACTCAAATGCCCTGGATCAACTGGTCAACACCCCCACCAGAGGTGACAACATATTGGACCTGGTCATCACCAACATGAGCGACCGGTGTTCCACAACGGAGGTCAACCCCTCACTGGTTAGATCTGACCATAAACTAATCACTCTGGATATCCACATTCCGCCACCAACCCCGGTCAAAGAAACCACCGTGAAAAACTTCTCAAAAGCAAACTTCACGTTACTTAATACCGAGGTGGGAAGTTTCAAAGCCCCCATGCTAAAGGATAACGCTGTCCAAGCTGCAAAATCCTTTACTAATGAACTCTACGGGCTCCTACAAGAATGCATGGATCGTGCTATCCCAAATAAAACCAAGACTCACTCTTCCAAGAAAAGGAAACTGCCAGAAACAAGCTATACAATAGAAGGAGGAAACTAGTACAGAAAAAAGTAAAATTACAAGAAGGGAAGACATCCCTGATCAGTATCAGCAAGAAATTATGTTCCCTCATAAAATCATCCAAGGCTAGCTTCGAAAGAAAAATTGCCATGGTCTCCAAAGATAACCACAAGGCATTTTTTAGCTATGCCAAGTATCTAAGTGGCAATTCTCAGATCTGCTCGGAGTTAATGCAGAATGGCACAAAATACACTGAACCGACCGATATAGCCAACATCCTGGCAGACAGGTTCAGTGAAAACTTCACCCCCCCCTCACTCCCAAAAGGGCCCATAACTATACCAGAAGAATGTAGTGCCCCTGAAATCACAGACTCTCAGGTTAAAACAGACCTCTCCAAAGCCAAAAACAAAGCGTCAATGGGACCGGACGGTGTCCCTGGCTGCGTCCTACATGAGCTCAGAGATGAACTAACCCCTCACCTAAACACACTGTTTAAACTCAGCCTCTCCACAGGCTACATGCCCTTAGAGTGGTGCACAGCAACGGTTATTCTGCTCCACAAAGGTGGAGCCACAACGGACCACGGGAACTATCACCCTATAAGCCCGACCAGCTTGGTCTGCAAAGCTATGGAGCACATCATCATGGAAACCTCCAAACACTGGACCCTACCCAGTTCGGTTTGTTAAGGGCAGATCATGCCTTCTAAAGCTGGGGGACTTCTTTGAGACAGTTACCAAGGGTATAGACGAGGGAAAGGTGGTCCACACAGCCTACCTAGACCTCGCAAAGGCCTTCAACACCATTCCCCACTCAGGTATTATAGACAAACTCACCAGCCTGAACATAAAACCCTACGTCACAAGATGGGTTGCCAACTGGCTCATGGACAGAACCCACATGGTAAGAATTGCAGGAGCTAGGTCTAACTCTAAACCGGTTACAAGTGGCATTCCCCAGGGCTCAGTCCTAGGACCCCCCCCCCCGTTCAGCATGTACTTCTCAGAGGTACAGGCAAGCATAGGAGGACTATGGCTGACCAAGTTCGCAGACGACTGCAAACTAGGGGCTATAACTGACTCTCCGGCTGACACAGACATCCTCCAAAAGGGTCTCACTGAGACAGATACCTGGTGTCAAAACCATGGCCTCAAGCTAAATGCCAAAAAGTGTATAGTCATCACCTTTGGAAAAAACAAAGTACCAACACACTACCACATAGGTGTTAGCCCCCTAAATACAGAAGACGTAATAAAGGATCTGGGGACCCAATAAATAGTAACCTCTTCTTTGATAATCACATTGCCAAAGTGGTTAGAAAATCCTTCTATGTGGCTCACCTAATCACAAAAGGGTTTGCATCCAGATCGAAAGAGATCATTGGGCCCCTCTACACATCACTCATCAGAACCATCATAGAGTACAATGCCCCATGTGGGATGTACCTTACAAGACACCTGCAACAACTGGAAAGACCACAGAGGTACTTCACCAAGAAGATCACTGGCCTCAAGCAGATGCCCTATGCAGCTTGACTGAAGAAACACCAGCTGTACTCAGTTGCATACCGCCTACTCAGAGGTGATCTCTGCCTGACATACAAGGCCATGTTCAACCCAGAATTGATGGACATGCTCCACCTAAATAAAACCGTATCCCCTCGAGCCACACGCTCCAGGGATCTAAACCTCAAATAAATAGGATGTGCTGGAGGGATAGATTCCTGTCCCAGAGACTTCCCATGCTCTGGAACAAGATTCCAATCTACATTAGGCAGAGCTCCTCGCTAACCCTCTTCAAGAGAAACCTTGACGAGTGGATGGGAAACAGAAAGCTTACCCCAGGGATCATTTCAATGACTCTGCTGGACAGAGCCACAGGGAACTAATCTAAGGGGGTGGCGAAAGCCAACACATTCTGGCTAGGCTTATAAATGCCTTCAGGCAGATAGCCTAGTACCTCCCCATGAACCTAGGATAACAAGGAAGCTAAAGAAAACATGGTCACAAAGCATTACTCTAAAATTAAATTAAGGCACTTTAAAGGGCACTACCATTTAATAAACAAATATATTTTGCTTGGAGTCCCACCTCTGTTCAATGAAAACAAATCTGTTCAGTGATCAAACACAGTTGGGTTTTAATTGTTCTTTAACCTATTTTATGTTTTCTATTTTACAGCTGCTTGCTGTTATAACTGTTTTCATTATGTTCCAAATTGCTTGTCTGTTTATTTGCAATTTGTTAACTGGGTAATTGAGCTGCTCTATTGACACTTTTCACAGCCCAGGTATATTAAATATTTGATAATAATATTTCAAAACACTTTTACCATGCGATAAGACACTCCTAACTAGTAATGTAGTTATGGCATGGTGAAGGGAGAAACTGACCCTGGTGTAAAGCGTTGGGTTAGGGGAGAATGGCAAATTCCAATTGCTCTTTAATGCATATCGGCTTCAAAAAGCCAGTATTGCATTTGTGGTCAAACTTGAGCACTGTAGGGTTCCTTGTGCTGTCTAAACTGTAGCAACTGCTTGGTACGGTTAAAAAATTTTATGTACTTACCATAACTTGGCATCTGTGTTGTCCATTTTCATTCTTCCTCATGAATGGGTCTCAGATCCGAATCGGCCGCATATACAAGACTTTGCGTCCAAAGCTCAATCTCCTCCCTCTACCCATAATGCTCTATTCCATACCCAACTTCTCAGATTGAGTTTGCTGCCTTACTGCCCACTGTGTTATAGAGACAGAACAAACAAAAGAAAATATGAGGCTCAAACCATGAACCTGAGGGTTCTAATAGTATCCAAAGATCCTTCTAGGACAGACAGCGCCGGGGGATGTTTAGGAGGAAAGATGAGGAAGAATGAAAATGGACAACACAGATGCCAAGTTATGGTAAGTAAATAACTTCTAAATCTGATTTTGTCCTTTTCATTCTTCCTCATGAATGGGTCAGAGTCCCCAGCTACGTAACTCTCAGGAGGCCCTTATGGAAGTATATGCCGGAGCACTGTCGAACCAAAGGAAGCTCTGCTTCTGGAGACAATGTCTAATTTGTAATGTGCAACAAACATACGAGTCTTTGACCAAGTGGCTGCAGCACAGATGTCATCAATGGAGGTTCTTGAAGAAAAAGCAGATGAAGTAGCCATAGATTATAGATCTAGTGGAATGCACTCTAGGAGGACAAGGTAACTCCAAACCTTTTTGAGAGTAAATCAGTGAGATACAATCAGTAATCCATTTGGCAATAGTAATTTTGGATACTGTCTGACCCAAGCATTTAGGTGAAAAAGACACAATCAGCTAATCAGACTTTCTGTACTGTTTTGCCCATGGAGATAAAAATGTAACTGCCTGTGTACATCAAGATGGTGCAGCATGTATTCATCCTTATTAGTGAAGTTTGGAAAGGACACTGGTAGTTGTATGGACTGGTAAAGGTTTGTCTCAGTGGGCACTTTAGGCAAAAAGGAAGGATTGATTCTTAGAGACACCCTATCCTTATGGAAAACAATGCAAGGAGGTTTAGCCGACAAGGCCTGGAGTTCAGAAATTCTTTTTGCTGAAGTGATAACGACTAAAATATTGTTTTCCAAGAAAGAAACATCATGTCGCATTTGTCCACTGGTTCAAAGGATTTCTGAGTTAACCCCTGAAGGACCATCAAATCCCAAGGAGGAGAGGGATCCTTTACTGGAGGTCTAAGGAGGAAAATCCCCTTCATGAAAGCTTTATATAATCTGGAATATGTCAGAGAGAAAGATTCGTTTCCAGCACAGATGTTGGATATGGCTGCTAACTGAACTTTAATAGCAGAAAAACTAGCCCTGTCCTTAAAAAGAGTAATGAGAAAAAGAATGGCCAAAGTAGGTGCTGAAAAGGGGTCAATATTCTGCTTGGAAGCCCATATGGAGAATGTTTTCCATTTGCTTTTGTAAACTTTCTTGGTGGAAGCCTTCTGGGAGGTCAAGATAATATCACAAATTGGGGAAGCGAGGCTGGACCATCTTACTATCACTGGAAGTGGAGAAACCATGTGGTTAGTTTGAGGGCATGGAGATTGGAATGTTGTATTTCTGACAGATGAGATAAGAGATCCTGAGTGGGATCCAGTATCCATGCAGGATATTTCAAGTGAGACCAGAGGAAAGTACAGTTTTGTACCTACCATAAATGTAGATGTTCAAGTGTACACCCTGCTGCAGTCATCACACTTGGGTTATCCTGTCGTCAGGCGGTCCCGCAGTTGGCCGGATTTCCAAAGTCTTGGTCCGGCGTTTGTTGCTGTCGCTTCTTCCCTGACGTCAGTGCGCCAGGGGTATATATAATGCATCCAACGCCATCTTCTTCAGTTTTTCTTGCCCCAGATGTCAGGTGCCCCCAAAAAGGTGGTCAGTAATTAGCACTAAATAAAGTAATTTTTTTGCACAAACACAAAATCCCTCCAGCTATAAGCACATACATCAGGAAGGTATTGTATAGATTTAGCCCAGTTAGATCAGAGGGGATGGAGGGAGGGTAACCTGGACTGCAGCAGGGTGTACACTCGAACATCTACATTTATGGTAGGTACAAAACTGTACTATGTTCATCGTGTTACCCTGCTGCAGTCATTACACTTGGGTAGAATCCCAAAGCTATGGATGGGTGGAGGAGTTACAGAGGGTTAGAGGAGGCTAGAAGGTCCTGCAGAACTGAAGTGGCGAAGCCAGCCTAGTCTTAGAGTAAAGTGGTAAGTGATAGCGTTTGGTAAAAGTGTGTAATGAACTCCAAGATGCAGCTTCCAAAATCTCCTTGGTTGGTACCCCCCTGAGGAAGGCTGTAGATGTAGCTGTTGCCCTGGTAGAGTGGGGCCTAATGGTAGCAGGAACTGGTTTTCCATGATGGTTATAGCAAAAATGAATGCAATGTCCTATCCATTTAGAAATGGTTTGCTTTGATAAAGCCTTCCCTTGTGAAGCTGTAGCATAGGATACAAAGAGCTGGTCAGATTTTCTGAAACCCTTAGTTTTATCCAAGTAGTAGCAAGGTTGCCTGTGAATGTCCAAGGAATGCAGGAGTCTTTCTCCTTTGTTCTGTGGGTTTGGGAAGAAGGTGGGTAAGTGAATGGTTTGATTTAAAGACACACTGGAAACCACCTTAAGCATGAAGGAAGGATTAGTATGTAGAGAAACTCTGTCTTGATGGAAAATGAGGAAAGGTTCCACTGCCATTAATGCCTGCAGCTCTGAGACTCTTCTAGCTGAAGTTATTGTTAGCAGCAGGGCAGTCTTCCATGATAGGAACTGTAGATCTGCAGAGAAAGCTGGTTCAAAGGGAGGTAACGTAAGTTTTTCCAGAACAAAATTGAGGTCCCATGTTGGTGTAGGTGCTCTCCTGGGGGGCCTAATGTTTTTTGCCCCTCTGAGGAACTGCCTTAGAAGTGGATGCGAAAATAAGGGTGGTTCTGTGCTATAGTGGGCTGAAATAGCTGATGCATGGATTTTAATGGAAGAAAAAGAAAGTCCTTTGTGCAACATCTCAGTTAAATACTGTAGAATCTGAGGCAGGTGAGGCTGAAGTGTGTTTTGGCCTTTAGTTTGGTTCCACGCACAAAACCTTTTCCATTTGTCCGCATAGGCCTTCCTGAAGCTGGGCCTCCTAGCTTCCAGAATAACATCCATGACTGCTTGGGAAAGAGGAGCTGGCTGGATGTTTAGGTGATTTTCCATGCAGCCAGATTTAAGGTTTTTAACTGGCTGTGAAGAATCTGATTGTTTTGCTGTGTGAGCAAATGGGCAGTTTGTGGTAAAATCCAAGGTGGGCCCTGGGCCATATTCCTCAATAATGGGTACCAGTGCTGGCGTGGCCAGTCTGGGGCTATGAGTATCAGTTGTGGACTCTCCTTTCTGACTTTCAGAAGCACCGTTGTGAGGAGAGGCAATGGAGGGAAGGCATATACTGTCAGGTTTTTCCAGATGAATGAGAGTGCGACCACTTTCCAAGCTTGATGGTGACGTGTCCTTGTACAAACTTTTGTTAGTTGATAGTTTTGAGGACTGGAAAACAGGTCTATGTCCAGAAGGCCCCATTTTTGAGTTATCATTGCAAATACTTGTGGATCCAGTTTCCACTCGTGGGGATCCATGATGTTTCTGCTGAGGTCGTCTGCCAATGTGTTCTTTTGTCCTGGCAGGAATTGAGCTTGTAAGTGAACTTGGTAAGCCAGAGCTGTGTTCCACAAGGTCATTGCTTGCCTGCATAGAGGGTAGGAGTGTGTACCCCCTTGTTTGTTTATGTACCACATTACTGTGGTGTTGTCCGTCCTTATTGTAAGTTGTCCTGGATGTAGCAGATTCTTGAAGGTTGTCAGAGCATTCTGTACAGCTAGCATCTCTTTTTGATTGATGTGCAGATTCCTTTGATCTGCAGACCATACACCTTGAACGCACTGTCCTGCCATGTGTGCCCCCCAGGCGTAGTCCGATGCATCTGTTGTCATAGTTTGCCTGGCTGGGGGCAAGGTGAAAGGCTGACCCTTGTTGAGGTGACATGCCAGTGACCACCATAGAAACTCCTGCTGTAGGCAGGGAATGAGAGATATCATTGTGTCTAAGCTGTGGCTGTGTTGAGACCATACGCTTTTTAGGTACCACTGTAATTTCCTCATATGCAGCTTTGCAAATGGTATTAGTAGTATGCAAGATGCCATGAAGCCCAAGGCCTGCAGAATTTTTCTTGCAGGTAGTTGGGTCTTTGTTGCCACTGTTTTGAAATATTGTGTCAGTTGTAGTTGTTTGTCTAGTGTCAGATAAGCCTTCTGGGCCGTTGTATTCAAGCTGGCACCCAGGAATGTCATATTTTGTGAGGGTACTAGTTTTCATTTTTTTTTTGTTTACTGTGTACCCCAGGCAACTTAGAAGATGTTTTACAAAAGCCAGATGTTGTAAGAGGATGTCCTTGCTTTCTGCTTGGATGAGGCAGTCGTCCAGGTATGGGTATATTTGAATTCCTCTTTGTCTGCAATATGCAATTACTGGTGCCAGGCATTTTGTGAAGACCCTGGGCACAGTAGATAAGCCAAAGGGCGGTGCAGAGAATTGGTAACGGGTTGAACCTGCAATGAAACGGAGGTATCTTCTGCAACTTTGTCTGATAGGGATATGCAGGTATGCCTCCTTGAGGTTCAACGTTACTAGCCATGCTTTCTTGCCCAATATGGGAAGAAGCTGCTGTAGAGTTAGCATCTTGAATTTGGGTACTTGTAAGAAGGTGTTTAGAATTGAAAGGTCCAGAATTGGTCTCCAGGCATTGTCCTTTCTTGGAACTAGAAAGAGTCTTGAGTAAAATCCTTGGCCTTGCTCTCCAGTAGGTACCAGTTGAATGGCTCTCATGTCCATGAGAGCTGTAATTTGTCTTTGTGCCTCTGCCCATTGATTTTGTGGCAGGTTTGGCATTCCTCTTTTCATTAGCAAGGTGTGAAAATGGAATCTGTATTCTCGTGAAATTATGTCTAGGACCCATTTGTCCTTTGTGACAATGTGCCAGTTGTCTGAAAAAAGTGCGAGTTTTCCTCCCAAGGGGGCTGCCAAGAGAGTGTTGCTTGGCCAGATGAGATGCAAGTCACTGAGTTTGCCTTCTGGTAGTTTGGGACCTGTCTTCTCCTCCCTTCTGTGCTGCAGTGCTCCATTGTCGAGGTTTGTATTGGGCTTGTGGTTGTCCTCTGCCTCTTGGACGTCTGTATTTACCCCTCTGTGGCCTATCAGTAGCTGGAAAGGACCAATTTTTTGTTGGCCAATTTCTGCTGAAGCGAGGGGGCTGTACCTGTAGGAAATCTTTGACTGTCTGCATAGATTTTGCCTTATCCTCCATTTTCTTTAAGACTTCGTCTGCTTTAACTCCAAAAAGAACATCCTGCTGTAAGGGAGCATCTAGAAGCTTTGCTTTAACATGATCAGGCAGAGTTTGTTCCTTTAACCAAGCATGCCTGCGTATGACAGACCCAGTGATAGCTGCTCTGCAGGAAGCCTCCAAAGAATCAAACCCACAATGTAAAGTATGTTTGCCCACCTGTTCAGTTGCATGCAACAGATCCTGCATTTCTTTCAATTCAGACTGTTGAGGGAGTGTGCTCATTTTTTGTTTTAACTGAGACATTAGAAATTGCTGATATTTTAGCATGTGAAACTGGCAATTTAGTGCCCTCATAGCTAGAGTGGCTGAGGTGTAAACCTTTTTCCCCCACCTGTCTAGTGCTCTGGAGTCCCTTTCAGAGGGTACAGGATTTTTAGCCATAGAAGCCTTAGCCCCTTTGGGACCCTGGGAGATAGTCTCTGGATCAGCAACAGGACTTTTGTAAAGAAATTTGTGGGAATCAGGCACTCTATAGTATCTGTCAGGTTTGGCCAGAGCAGGAGGTAGAGAGTCTGGGTTCAAACTGGATTCTAAGTAAACATCATCCACAATGTCTAAAACTGGGGGGATGGCAAGTGGTCTGTGCTGGGGGAGTAAAAGAAACTCTCTGAGCCTTTTCTTTGAGTCAGAGTAGTCCTGACCTTCCCAGTGAAAATGTTCCCTCATAGTGTATAAAGTTTCCCCAAAGGAGTAGTCTTCAGGGGGAGAAGCTGAGGGAATGGAATCCTCAGCATCAGAATCTTCATAAGGGGAGAAGGAGTAATCTTGGTCCTCTGAGGAGCCTGCGGAAATGGACACTTGTTCAGAGGATGCATAATCTTCCTCTTGTCTAGGCCTTTTGTCAGGAGGGGGATGGGAACTCCTGATTAAAGAGATCAAATCTTCAGCCATTTTGAGCATCTGTTTCTTAGGCATGGGGCCTTGAACAGGGGACTGAAGTGCAGTCTTTTTAGGTTTAATAGGAGTCTTCATCTTAGGATACGTTTTAATGGTGAGCGTCGTCGGTCTGAAGACGCCTTCAGAAACCGAAGGTGTTTCTGCAGCACCGACATCTTTTTCAGCAGTGTCGTCGGTAGGGGCTGAACAAAATGGCTGCATTGGCCTGGTACTTTCCGCCAAAAGTTCCGAAGCGGTCTCGGGTTCCAGATCTCTGGTAGTCAGGGGCTGCGTCGGAGCCTCACTGAAGACCGGTGAACCGCAGACCGGACCAGCCGAGGCCTCGGAGTCTATCTTGGGTCTAGGCTGCCTGTCCTTATCCTTGCGTTTTTTGTGCACGCCGGTAGTCGGTTGCTCCGACGGCATAGTGTAGTTAAAGTTTCTACCGAAGTAGTGTCGTGCGAAATCAAAGCGTCTTTTTATAGTATGCTTATTAAACCTAGCACAAAAATGACAACTAGTGAAGTCGTGGTCTGGGCCTAGGCAAAGTATGCAGTAAGAATGAAAATCCTTATGAGGTATTTGCTTCCCACAAGAAATACAATTGTTAACTTTTTCTGACATCGGTCTGAGGCAAAAAAAGTTTCCCCAACGGGGTACTTAGCTTTATTGAAGACTCCGGTCTGAAATTCGAGTTCGAAAATCTCAGGAGTCGGCCGACAGGCACTTGCGAACTGCTTCTGCTTCGGGCACCGCGCGGGAAAAAAGACTGAAGAAGATGGCGTCGGATGCATTATATATACCCCTGGCGCACTGACGTCAGGGAAGAAGCGACAGCAACCGACGCCGGACCAAGACTTTGGAAATCCGGCCGACTGCGGGACCGCCTGACGACAGGATAACCCAAGTGTGATGACTGCAGCAGGGTAACACGATGAACATGGGGAAACCATACCTGTCGAGGCCAGAAGGGGGCAATGAGGATGCCTGAGCTCTTTAGCTTGCTTGTTTTCTGTAGAAGCTTACGGATCAATGGAAGAGGGGGTAGGCATAGAGGAGACCAGGGGGTCAATCATGAATCAGAGAACCCTCAGTGACTCCCCCCTGGAGGGGGAATCAGAGTGAAGTACTTGCTGCACTTGTTGAAGGGAGAGGCAAAGAGGTTGCAGCAAGGCTGGCCCCAGTAGATGAAGATCATATTTGCTATGGTTTGACTGAGGGACCACTCATGAGGAATCAGAATGGACCTGCTGAGTCTGTCTGCCAGCATGTTGGTTTTCTCCAGTATGTGCGTTGCAATAAGAAAGAAGTCTGAAGAGATCGCCCATTCCCAGACCCTCATGGCCTCTCTGCACAACAGGTAAGAATGGGTTCCTCTTTGTTTCTTGACATACCAGACTACTGACATGTTGTCTGTATGGATTGCAATAGTCCCTAGAGGCAGAATGTCCTGAAAGGCCTGTAACATTAGGAGGACTGCTCTCATCTCTAAGACACTGATATGCAACTTGGTCTCCAAGGGGGATCACGTGCCTTGAACCATCTTTTCCATGAAATTGTTCCCCACCCCAGTTGGGAAGCATCCATGGTCACTGTCGCTACTGGGAGAGGAAATGAGAACCGTCTGCCCAGAAAGAGGTCATCTGACTGTATCCCACGATGTTTGCAAATTGGAGTGAGTTTTATGGGAAATGATAGAGGCTGATAAAGAATTGACAACTGAACCACCAGTGTCCATTGCAGGATTCGTATAAAGAATCTTGCTAGAGGATCTAGAAGAATGGCAGCTGACACTGACCCAAGAGCCTGTAACACTAGTTTTGCTTGAGGGGACAGAAGAGACAGTATGACCTGATTTCTCAATGATGTGATGCAATGAAGAGGTAATGATGCTACTTGAGTCACAGCATCCAGTTGAGTTCCTATAAATTCCAGAGTCTGTACAGGAGTCAGCTTTGATTTTGCAAGGTTTATTGTAATACTTAGGGAGTTGAAGATCTGAAGCAAGTAATCCCTGGCTTGTAGAAGTTCATGCTTGGTTTGAGCAGTGAGGAGCCAATGATCAAGATAGGGAAACACCTGGAATCCTTTGAGTCTCAAGTGAGCTGCCATGAATTTGGAAAACACCCTGGAGGCTGTGGTGAGTCCAAAGGACAGTGTTCTTAATTGGTAGTGATTGGCTCCCAGCCAAATGCACAGGTGTCTCCTGGAGTGCCTGTCTATTTTGATGTTACAGTGCACATCCTGGAGATCTAAACAGCACATCCAATTGTCCTTGTGTAGAAGAAGCAGGATGAACTGAACCATAACCATTTGGAACTTTGACTTCTTTATATACTGATTCAAACTGCTTAGATCCAAAACTGATCTCAGGTGCCCTGTCAACTCTGACAATAAAAAGAAGTGGGAGTAAGTTCCGTATCCTATCTGTTCGGGTGGGACCTCCTGGATGACTTTTTTTGTAGGAGCTTTTGAATTTCTTTAGCTGCATTCTCTCTCTGATGGGATGTAATAATGAGGAGTCTCTTTCTATGGACAGGAGGTGGAAGGAAAAAGGGTACATAGTAACCTCTGAATATAATTCTTAGCACCCATGCATTTTTGAGACATCTGTCCAGGTGTTCAGGTGCAATGAAAATGACCCTCGACTGCCTCCAGTGATGGCCAGTCAGGCAACGCTTCAGGGTTGCAGATAAGGCTTATCACAGAAGGAGTCTCTGAAAGTATGGTTTTGAAGACACCCTCAGCCTATGGGGTTACATCTTCCATTGAAACCTCCTCCACTGCCTCTGGAGGAAGTATCCCCACATGAGTCCTGAAAAGGAGATTTCTGGAACCACATTTTCTTACTACCTCACTGGTTCCTAAAGAATGATTGTTGAGGGGGCTAGGAAACTTGATTCCAATGGCAGACAGGGTCTTTCCCTCCTGCTAGCTGTGGGTGAGCATGTCTTCCACTGATGGCCTGAACAAGGAGGAGCCATCAAAGGGAACATTAACAAAGGACACCTTGAAGAGTTCTGCAAAGTTGTACAGCCTCATCCAGGCATGTCTTCTAAAAGCTATGCCTGAACTGGCTGCTTGTGAGGCACCTTTCCCTGTATAGGAGATCAGCCTCCTCGAAGAACTGGCAATAGATGAAAGAGTAGCCAGTTGAGGAGAATATTTTTTGAGATCTTCTGTTGACATGGACTCATTGAGAGATTTTGAAAGCTCCTTGATCAAATCGCTCTGCAGATGAATAAAATGTGCCAGGTAATTTAGCAACCTCAGTGCAAATGTGGCTGAGGCACATAATCACTTTCTATATCAGTCTGCTGCTATGGACTCCCTGTTCGGTGGACAGACAAAGGAGCCTTGCTTGGCTAGCTCCTTCTTAGTGGCTGCCGCCACAACTATGCCATCAACCGAGACATCCTTGCTCCAGTGGGGACTGTCTGAAGGAGCAACTAAGAATTTATCCAGGTGCTTGGGGATGTGCTTGACAGGGTCCAGTTTCTTCCAAACCTGGCGGGAAACTAGATCAATAAGTTCATCTGCTGGGGGGGGGGCACCCAAGACATAGAAGGGCCAGCCTCAAAAGCCTCCAGAAACACTGATTCCTCAGAAGAAGGATCTTGGGAAGACCACCCACCCTTCTGTTTGAGTATTTCCAGGATGTACCCAAAGGAGACATTGTTAGGTGGTGATGGGGGGATCCTTCTCCCTCATCAAAATCGGTGTCTTCTGTGAGAGACTCCATAGGGAGTCTATGTGCCTCCTCTTACACATTTTCTTCCGAGGCACCTTTTTCCGTTGGGTGTTCTGGGAAGATGTTGGAAGGAGGGGGCATCCCTCTTGAGAATAAGTGTAGAGGCTTTCCAGAGTTGCAGACCTGCAGGAGCAGGAATGATGGCTCAGAGCTCAGACTTGATGAAAGGCAAGGGGCAGGATCCAAGATATGAAAGGATGTCTCTCTTTGCAAAGAGAAGGCCTTTTCTACTATCTGAAAGTCTGACAGACCTGGGGATACCTCTTTTTCCCTCCTTGGAGCAGAGGCAGCTGAGGATGAGAGGTTGGGACCAACCTCAGATCCGAGCCCTCCAGAGAGAATCGGACCTGAGCTGTCAAGAGCCAAGATACCAAGGGGGCAAGATGGATATGACAAAGTAGGATCCAAACCCAATCCTTTGGACCTGGCACAGACTTCCCAGATCCGATACCCATCCTGATCTGATGGTATCACAGCAGGGCTGTCAGGAAAAACGCTGGAGTTGAAGAAGGGAGCTTCCTCGGATCTGATGCCAACTCTCTCAGGGATCTTAGATCCTGAGACTCCGAGACTACAGATCTGCTCAGAGAAGGAGACAGTATTGGCTGGGCAGGTGCACTCACAGATCTAAGTGGGGATGAAGTTGGCAGGACCACCATCTGGATCTGAGTACTGAGAAATTTCCACATCATCCTGTGTATATCTGCCACTGTCAAGCTCCTGGAACACCTAGATGAAGCTGATGATGCAGGTCTAGATTATTTCTTTGGAGTTACAAGTAATAGGGATGGCAAGGTCAGAGAACATGGTTTCAATACAAACTCCGATGACCGGATCCTAGTTGTCGGATCCCAGCGTCTGGAATCCAAGTAGGATGAGGATGGTACAGGAGAGATGGTGATAGTAATCATGGCTGTAGGATCTGAAGAGGCTTGTGGATCCAAGAAAATTGTCACAGTCTTCAGATCCGAAGAAGGCCCTCAGAGACTTCTGGAGGGCTCTTTTCTTAGAATCCCCAGAGCCTTGAGGAATTTAATGAGGGAGTTTGAGCCCCAGAAAAAGAAGAAGCTGGAAGCAAGCCTTTCAGTATAAGTTTGTTGAGCTGGTTGGAAAGGCTTCTGGGGTTAAATGTGGCACATATTTCGCAATTGGATTTGAGATGCTCAGGCACCAGTAGACGCACTTCTTGTGGGCATCAGACTTGGGGATTTTATGCCCACAAATAGTGCATTTCTTAAAACAAGAGGGATTTTCTTTCTCAGACATTATGCCCACCTACAATAACACAAGCAGTAAACTAAGGCAAAATAGAAACTTTGCAGACAAGCTACACAGAAAACTTACTTAAACTACAGCTAGATAAACCTGAAATATTAACTTATATACACAAGTACAGGGAAGAAAGAAGTGTCAAGAAAGCAAGAAGGAACAGAAAGGATTTACAGATCAAAAAACCTTAACACCAGTGATACATTAAGTTAAAGAGAGGAAAGAGGAGAATAAGAAATGCTAATTCTATTATTAATAAAGCAAAAAGACTAGTTAACTTTAACAATAAAATGGAAAAAGAAGTTCACTCTCACTGCTCAGGCTTTAATCCGTCTTATTATGATGGCGGCAAATGAGATCTGAGAAGTTGGGGATGGAATACAGCAGAATGGGTAGAGGGAGGAGATCCAGCAGATCATGCAAGGGTCTCTCAGTGCAGTGACAGTCTTAACACCTCTGCAGTAGTATGTGGGGAGGGGACTGTCAATTTCTCTTGAACTACAAAAGAAAACCCTGAACAAAGGCCTGCAATTTTGCTACTTTTCTGGCTGTAGCTAACTAATAACTTCTAAGTATAGCGTAAATCAAGGTCTCAGCCAAACATAAATGAGGGTAATTAGAGACAGAAAAGAAGTAATCCTTTTACAGAAGGTAAAGAAGATAACAGTGACTCACACAAATCCCATTATGTGTCAATGGCGTGGGAATTCACAATTACTTCCTTATGTCTGGCATGAGTCATACAAAGCATTATGGAACAGAGGAAGACTTGAGGGAGAACAAGATCCTATTAATACATCAAGCCCCATTGGAAGCCATGTTGTGGAAAACAAGCTAAAATTACAAATAAAGCATTTAGAGTGACTCTGTGGTGTTAAAATAGGTCAGGAAAAAAAGACAGAGTGGAAAAAAAACAGATTTTTCTAGTTCTAGGGTGGAGTTTTCCTTTAACCTTTTTATTTTTTGTTCTCTTTTATTCCTAAGCCTATAAAATTTCTTTTCCTATTCTTCACCCTTTATCCAATGGGATTTTTTCTTCCTTTTATTACCCCTCAGTTCATCTTTTCTTCTCACTAATTATTGATAAGCCTTCATACCTTATTATTTCTTTTTTAAATTTATTTTCCTTTTTTTCCTCCATATTTGCTTCTCTTGTCTTTTTCTTGCTCTTGTAGTATATTTTCTTCTTGTTCTATTTCTTGCTAAATGCCTTGTTCCTCAATTTATTTTTCTTTACTTAGGTTCACAGGTTCATAGGTAGGTACTAGGCTATTGGCCCTAGAGCCTATATAAGCCTAGCCAAAAAGGTACCCTGGCTTTCACCATCCAAGAAAATTATTTTCCTGTGCCACTGTCGAGCAGAGCCACAGAAGTGATCCCTAGGGTGAATTTCCTAATTCCCATCCAATTATCAAGATTTTTCTAGAAGAGTGCTAATGAGGAGCTTTGTTTGATATAGAAAGGTAGTTTGTTCCAGAGTATGGGGAGTCTCTGGGATAGGAATCTATCCCTCCAGCATGTTCTGTTTATTGTGGTGACCAGGTTTAGGTCCCTAGAGTGTGCAGCTAGGAGGGATTGGGATTTCTTTAAGTGGAGCATGTCCAACAGCTCTGGGTTTGACATAGCTTTGTATGTTAGGCAGAGATCGCCTCTGAGTAGACGAAATGCAATGGAGTAAAGCTGGAGTTTTTTGAGACGGTCTGTGTAGGGCATCTGTTTGAGGCCGGTAATCATCTTTGTGAGGTATATCTGTGGTCTTTCCAGTTGTTGTAGATGTCTTGTGAGGTCCATACCAAAAGGGGCATTGTACTCTATAATGGGTCTAATGAGTAACAAGTAGAGGGGAACAATGACCTCTTTTTTCCGGATGAGAAACCTTTTGTGATGAGGTGTGCCACATAAAAGGATTTCCTGACTACTGTGGCGATGTGATTATCAAAGGAGAGACTACTGTCCACCTGTGTCCCAAGGTCTCTTATCACACTTTCGGTGTTAAGTAGACTACTGCCTATGTGGTAGTTCATGGGTACAGAGTTTTTACCAAAGGGGATGACAATGCACTTTTTGGCATTGAGCATGAGGACAAGGCTTTGACACCAGGCATCTGTCTCAGTGAGACCCTTTTGTAAGATGTCCACATGGTTAGGAGTTTCGATTATGGCTCCTAGTTTGCAGTCATCTGTGAACTTTGTTAGCCAAAGACCTTGTGTGTTAGCCTGTACTTCAGAGAAGTAAATACTAAACAGGAGAGGACCTAGGATTGAACCCTGTGGTACTCTACTTGTCACTGGTCTGAAGTTAGATTTGGAGTTTGCCACTTTCACAGTGTGGGTTCTGTCAGTGAGCCAGTTGGCAACCCATCTTGTGACATAGGGATTTATACTTAGTTTGGTGAGTTTATCTATAATTCCAGAGTGGGGTATGGTGTTGAAAGCCTTAGTGAGATATAGATAGGCTGTGTGAACCACCTTACCCTCGTCTACAGCTTTGGTGACTGCTTCAAAGAAGTCTATCATGTTTAGGAGACATGATCTGCCTTTTACAAACCCGAACTGGGTAAGGTCCAGAGTTTGGAGATTACCAGTGTCTTTGTTTATAAGTTCCATGATGATTGTTCCATGGTCTTGCAGACCAGGCTCATCAGGCTAATGGGGCGTTAGTTCCGGGGGTCTGTGGTGGCTCCCCCTTTGTGGAGTGGGATAACTGTTGCTGTGCGCCATTCAGTGGGCACAAAGCCTGAGGTGAGGCTATGATTGAACATGGTACTTAGGTGGGATGCCAGTTCGTTCTGTCTTTCGTGTAGAACGAAGCCTGGGATGTTGTCAGGTCCCATGGATGCTGTGTTGTTGGCTTTGGAGAGTGTGGGGTTTTTACCTGTGCAGCTGTGATTACAGGAACTTTGCATTCTTCCGGTGTAGAGATAGGTCCTTTAGGGGTGGTGGTGGTGGGGGGGGGTGGGGGTAAAGTTAGCACTGAACCTATTTGCCAGGATGTTGGCAATATCAGTTGGTTCTGTACATTTAGTACCATTGTGCTGTAACTCAGAGCAGATCTGAGTGTTGCCATTGAGATGCTTGACATAGCTATAGAATGCTTTGTGGCTATCTTTAGAATCCGTGGTAAGTTTGTTTTCATAACTAGCTTTGGAGGATTTTATGAGGGATCTCAGCTTCTTACTGAGGCTGACCAGGGAGTTCCTCCAATCATGGGATTTTACTCTTTTTTGCAACAGTTTCTTCTGTTGTAGAGTTTGTCTATGGCAGGGGACCACCAAATTGGCTTCATTTTTTTGGAGAGCACCATCTTGGTTTGGTTAGGGAAAGCTCGATACATGCACCCATGTAAGTGCTTATAAAATTCATTTGTGTAGGATTCAGCAGTTGTACCTCTATTGTCCGTCTGCATGGGTGTTGCAAAGTTTGCCACTTCTGTCTTAAGAAGCGTGAAGTTGGCTTTGGAGAAATTTTTTACGGTAGTTTCCCTAGTGGGAGCAGGATGTGAATGTCTAGGGTGATTAGCTTGTAGTCGGATCTGACCAACGAGGAATTGGCCTTTGGTGTGGAACTCCAGTCATCCATGTTGGTAATGACCAGGTCTAGGATATTGCTGCCCCTGGTGGGGGTGTGGATAAGTTGATCCAAGGCGTTGGAATTTATGAATTCCAGAAAATATTGAGCAAAAGAGTTGGAACATGAGTAGTTTTTCCAATTAATGGTGGGGTAGTTGAAATAGCCCATTATTAGGGTGTTGGATTGTACCCTAATATTTTCCAGTGTATCAAGAAATAAGGAGTGGGAATCCTGGGGCATGGTAGGGGATCTGTAGCAAGCTACAATTTGGATTGCGGTCTTGCCCAAAGTTAGTTGCACTTGGATAATCTCAGATGCATTATGCTGAGCAACTAGCCTGGTGGTGTGGATATCCTTATTGAATATGGACACACCTCAGCCTTTAGTGTTTCGGTCCAGGTTAGGTGGCCGAAAGGTGTGGTACAAATTTTAGCCTGGTAATGCAGGGGTGTTCTCTGGAGCCTTGAACCAGGTCTCTGACACTGCATAAATGTCAATGTTCTCCATTTTAAGGAATGCCCCAAGTGAGTGCATTTTGAGGTTTAGACTTCTAGCATTGAGTTGCAATACCCTCAGATTTTGCTTGCTTGTACCTGTTATGGTGGAGAATTTGTCATTTGAACCTTGCCTAAAAAAGGCACTATAAGGGTGGCAAGAGCCTTAGCCAGTATCCAGAATCCCAAGGGCGGCAGGTGCAGGCCATCTCTGGCAAAGCATCGTGGTCTGTCGATCATGTCATCCCAGGCAGACAGATACTGGATCCCCTTAGAATGACACCAGAAGCTTAGCCAATTGTTGAAGTCAATCATTTTGTCCTTGTACTCTGGTATCATTCCAGGTGATGGCAGGATGCTACTCAGGGCTAGGGTCATACTTGCCTGGGCTACAAGATCGGACAGCTCCTCAATGTCCCATTTCATGTAGTCCAGGGAGGTACGTCTCAGGTCATTCACACTAACATGGACAATGACAGAGTCATATTTGTACTTGTTGTGGAGTGAACTGAGTGCATGCGTTATTTGGCGGATCCTGGCACCTGACAGTAACTTTCTCCTTGTTTAGCCTGGTGAGTGGAACATCAGTGTGCCTGACTATGGAGTCACCTATGACTAGAGTATTGGGTACGTTGTTATGCCTTATGGGCTGTGGTTGAGTGGCACACTGAGTTTGTGGGCTATGTGTCATTTGGGTTGTGTTGGGGGGGGTGGAGTTTGCTTGTGTTTCTGATTTGGAGGGCTCTGTCGCTTATACAGGTTTTTACTGAGGGCCTCCGCGAATGTAGCTGTGTTTTGTGGTTCTACGTGTGTGTTTTGGTGGTGTAGATTTTCAGGGACTATGTGATGAGTGTGGTGTGGTGCAAGTGTTTGCCTTCTTCTCTTGACTGTCTAGTCCAGTCTTGGGTGAAAAGAGCTTTGCTTCCAGTTTAGCTATGGAAGTGCATCTCTCAAAGGTTGTACCTAAGGTGGTAGGAGGAGAGGGTTGTCTGTGTACATGAGGCAATTGCTGCATTGCCCCAAGATGGCCAAATTCATCAGGCAGACAGGAGAAAACACTGGGAGCTGACCCTTAGACATGCCTGGATAGGTGCTATTTATTAAGTACTAAAAACTGTTTCCCTATAGATAAGTGAGAAAAGTTGACTGCTGTAGTAATTAGTAGCTTATTTAGTGCTTACACTAAGTTCTGAACAAGTGCTGAGCTGAAAGAAACAGGTTTGAGTGCTAAAACTAAAAACTGACTACTTCTAAGGGAAAATCTGAAGAGCAGACTTTATGGCGCCGGGAATAGTTTAACCCTAACTAAGCAGCGATGCATAAAGTGTGTGTGTGTGTGTGTGTGTGTGTGTGTGTGTGTGCATATATATATATATATATATATATATAAAACAGTAGCAAATGAGCAAACTGATTTAAACCAATTAACCAATAAAAGCTAAAAACTGAGCCCTGTTCCAGCAGTCTTCGATCAGACAAGTTGTAACTGCACACTCCTGCCATCAGGGTGCAGAGGAACCTTCTCCAAAAAAGATGGCCTGGATTAGTGCTCAAGTTATACAAACAAATCTAGATTCAACAGGTCTGACTCTAGTCTATGCAACAGCAAACAAGGTGTACCAATTTCAGAAAGAAAGAGTTCAAATAAGGAGGCACAATAAGCCTTTAACTAGAAACTCACAGCTTAGAAGGGCTGAATCTACCCTCTCCTCCCACAAGAGTGCAGACCACACCTTCTTAATGTAAAATAACCGTCCCAAAGCCCAAGTGCTTAAACCAGAACTAATACACTTTAGAATACCAGACACTAAGCCTTCAATCAGCAACTCCCAACTTAGAAGGATGTAAGTTACCTGCCCTGCCACAACAGTGCAGACCACAAACCTTCTTAATGTAAAACAACTGGTTTGAAGCCCAAGTGCGTAAACCAAAGGCTTAGAATAACAGTTACAATTTAATCAGCTACTAACAAGCAGTAATAAATGCAGCAAAATAAATGCAATTAAGTACTTTTAAGAATAGGCAGCAAAAGCAAAATAAAGTAATAAAGTAGGAAGAAACTCCTTGAGTTCTGACTGAGAGTGGTACTGAAACAATTCGAAATATAAAGTGATAAGTATAGTTTCTGGGCACTTCTTTTCAAAGTTCTGCAGTATCCCAATTGTTTTTGCTTGATTGGTTTAGATATATATATATATATATATATATATATATATATATTTGCTGGCTTCTGATCTGTGCTGAAAGTGGTATTTTTCTCCCACCCTTCTGCCTGCTGTGTTAAATACTGGTCAAAAAACTTGTGCATTTTACCTGATTGTCTCAAGGCTTGCTAGTATAATTAATATTCGAACAACAACTGAATAAAAAAATAGCACAACCAGATCCAAATGAAAACCACGACTCAACCAATAAGTGTACAACTTCACTTTGACTATTTAATAGCGGAACGTATTTATTACGATAAAATTGAAACCAAAATATTAAAATACAAACGGGATGTTAAGTGCTTTCACTCATGACATAGAGCTTCATCAGAACATCCTTTCACTAACAGATACATTGTTTAAATACAAAGGTTGGCGCCAAAAAACTAACATAAGCTGTTGCTTCTTCCTTAAAGAAATACTGCTACATAACACTGCTGGGTTCATCTTGTTCCTTTGAATTAATGTTGTTAAACTTCCTAATAAAAATCCTAATAAAAAAACATTCTAATGAAAAAACATTTGTGTGAAAATATGTGTAAATAAATATAATATTGTATTACTGTGCCAAGGACAATTATACATCAGATAAAATATATCTATATAAGTCATTAATATCAGACAATCGTATACAAAACACTTTGATGTGTTGTTAGGCAACTGAGTTAAAAATCCATAATGGGATTCCTACTAATGTGTTAAGGACTGTGCTTGAAATAGAAATATGTATTTGGTACTGCAATAAATATACATGTGACAACTATTGGTATGTGTTTGCACTTGGGCTTCAGGCCAGTTGTTTTACATTAAGAAGGTTTGTGGTCTGCACTCTTGTGGGAGGACAGTCTAGATTCTACCCTTCTGAGCTGGGAATTTCAGGTTAAAGACTTATTATGCCTGCTTATTTGAACTGTTTCTTTCTGAAATTGGTGCTCATTGTTTGCTGTAGCATAGACTAGATTCAGGCCTGCTGAATCTACCTTTGTTTGTACAACTTGAGCACTGATCCAGGCCATCTTTTTTTGTAGAAGGTTCCCCTGCACTCTAGTGGCAGGAGTGTGCAGTTAGAACTTGTCTGATTGAAGACTGCTGGAACAGGGCTCAGTTTTGAGCTTTTTACTGGTTAGCTGGGTAATTTGTTTAAATCCGTTTGCTCGTTTTCTATTGTTATATATATAAAAAAGAAAACAAATGCACTTTATTCATCTGCTTTTACTGTATTTGTGTTTCTTCCTACTTTATTACTTTATAATTTCTTTGCAATCCATCTATAAGTGCTCTGTCCTTTCACGTTTAACACATTTAAGTTTACATTTTTTTGCATCATCCATTCCTCTCTGCTATCCAGATATTTCACAGAATGTCCAGATTCTTGCCTCATATTTTTGATCTGTTCCACATAAAATTTATGGTTTTCTGGAAAATTACTGAGGACTGAAGTCACTAAGTAATGACAGAATTTGAGATTCAGATTTCATATCCTTCAAAAAATTAATGCAAATACAACACCTTTTATTCTTGTTACTTTCTAAGTTTATAAAAGCAATATTTAAGATTTGTCCCTAATGTTGGGCCTTCGTTCACATTTTCCACACAAAAACATGTTTTGTTACCCCAATATTTTACTGTACTGCTACTACCATCCACACTTCTCATACTTGGAATGTGCACAGTCTTTTTAATACCACATTACATTTCCATCCTCAAGTCCATAAATCTCTATCATAAATATTTATAATGTCCATTACATCTTTGCACACTGTCCTTAAATGATCTTTTAATATATCCTTCTCCACTTCAGTTCTAAATTAAATGAATACTTTATTTGTTTTGCTTCAATATTGAATATTTGAAAAAGGTATGAATTCCATGGTTTACTGTGTTTCTTTAAACCATATTCCATAAAACTTTGCTATGTACTGTCATGATTCAAATATACTGTCACAGAAAGAGCTTTTATTAACACGCTCCAGGGATCTAAACCTTGTCATCACAATGAACAAAACATGCTGGAGAAATAGGTTCCTGATCCAGAGATTTCCCATACTCTGGAACAGACTGCCCATACATGTCAAGCAGAGCGTCTCCTTGGCCCTCTTCAAAAGGAACCTTGACGATTGGATGGGAGATAGGAAATTCACCTCAGGGATCACGTCAGTTGCTCTGCTAGACAGGGGTCCAGGGAAGTAAATACTGTGGGAAGAAATATCCAGGGACCTGTTATGGCTAGGCTTGTATAGGCCCTATAAAGGCTCCATTTCCCCAGGATGCCAGAATATTCATCAACCTTCCAGTTGCAACAACCAACCAATAACATTCTCTATATTCAGTAAAGACAAAAAGTAACAGCACAACTAAGTCACTCACTGTTGCATTATGGCAGTAAAGTCATTAAACAGTATACTTACAACAGAGGTGCAGGACGGGTCCCCTCCTGACCTCAGCTATATGGTTAAAAAAGTCAGCAGCAATGCAGTTTGGTAATATGATGTTTGACACCCATTACTGCCTGTTTTATCCATGCAGTGTTTGAATAATACTGACCATCTTGTCTTGTCTTGCCTGTAAGGTTTTATTAGAATATTTTAAAGCAATATAGAAACCACCAACTGTAGTTAGGGACAAATTCTTTTATACAAGTGTTAACCAGGTAATCCCAGTCAGGGGTTTAGTCAAAGATTCAGTTTTTTACTCACAAACATGCATGTTCAACACATATGACATTTAAAAAATGGGCACATCACAAACTTGCTGCTCTCCCCAACAGAATGTGTGTAACACTTTCAACTGTTCGGTCAAAAAATATTAGAAATATTGTTTTTAGATTTGCAGTTCTCTGGTAAAGCAAGCTATATGCATGTTACAGGCATTAATTTAGATAGTTATAAACATAATATGGCATGATAACGCTCCAATATTTGTACTGGTGCACAAAAAAAGCACTCTGAAGAGTACAAATACTATGCTTGGCTATACCCCGATCCCACTGGACACTAGAAACCCTTTTCAGAGATGATCCAGGAAAGCTTTTTGGTCATGTGACTTGCACAGGGAGTCCCACAATAGGCAAATGGAGGTGGAAGGAATACATCCTCCACCCTTAACTACAGGCAACAGCACATTCACAGCTCAGAGCTTTAATCTTCTGCATTAACTGTCACATTTCAGACAAGAATGACCACTACAAATTAATAAACTGTAATATTTGCAAAACAGTAAACAGTTTAAAATAAAAGAGTAGCTATCAGTTTTTATCAGAGTTACAAACATAACAGCAATCAAAACATATGTATACAGCTTTGTGACCTTTGGCCTAAAATCATCTATTTCTGTATAAATCTGATGTTTGTATTCTTAAATTATGCAAATAAGTAAGAATGCCAAAATTATTTTTCATTAAAATTTCAGACACAGCTGCTCTTTTCCCTCTGAGGATAGAAATATATTTGAAACAAGTTCTGTAGGCAATTATCCCAGGATCATTTCTTGAAAATTTCATAAGACTTTGTGAAAACATTCTTGAAAGCAGTCACATACACAGTGAGCTGGCAGTTTAGGGATATTCCTTTTAAAAATGGCCAGCTGTAAAGTGGTTAATATGGTCATGTACCCCTTTTTAACAGTCTATGAGCATGAACAAAACCAGAAAATATAAATGTTATAAAGGAAAAGACATATGTATACATTCAATAGAATAGATGTATTGCACTGTTATTGATTTTGCAGACTCCTGTATCACTGCATGCCTCGTGCTTAATTCCCTTTTCTCCAGTATGAAATCTTTTTAAGGCTAGCTAAATGCATGCTTCATAAATTTGTTGTGAGTAAATAATGGCATTTACAACAGTAAGTTTGTTGAAAATAAACCATATATAAATCTACACAGGAAACCTATACTTTGTCACATCCTGCTTTGTCAGGTATTGAAATATTAAAGCAGAAATATCATCTGCTGCTTCTTCTTCTTGTCAGACTTTCAATATATTGAAACTGGATTGTGTCTTTGTGGTTTTCTGAACTCATTGGAGAGGGAGAAGGGACATTTTATTTATATATTTTCCAACTTCTTCCATTTTCCACATCTTTGCATTCTTGGAGTCAATATATATAAGGTTTGAGAGTATGGGATTTATCCTAATCTGGGCAGTACAGATATACTTGTTCTACTTAAAAATGTTTTGTGCTTGTTGTGACCTTGAGAATGTCGCTGCTTTGAGTTTCTGACCTCCTAGCATTTTGGACCCCTTTATTTTTGAGTAACTGTATGTCAGTTAAGTAACACATGATTATTCACAGTAAATCCTTTCCATGTATTTTACAGGTCAGGTGTACATCAGGCAGGTTAATGCCAACCAGATAGTAATGGCTTAGTGTCCTGCAATTGCACCAAGGATTTGACAGCTAATCTGGCTAAGTGGCATCAATCAATATAGAGTCCCATCTAGAAATACTTATGTCCAAACTACAGCCTTCCACTATTGGTAACCCAAAATACAATGACACCATTTTAAAAACAAATGCCTTACCTTTTTAACATAATGCTGTCACATAACGTGAACTCTATTCTTCTCCTAGGTCTTTGTGCTGATATGAGTGAGTAAGGACACCCTAGCAATGTGCTGCAAATGCACAGTCCATGTACATAGTGAAACATTCACAGTGCAATATAGGTAATTGTACATTTAATCAATTTGGGATTAAACAACAAATATTTCTACAAAAGCTGCTAACTTATGTCAAAGCTGTGTAACGTGGGATTGGTTATATTAAATAAGAGATCAAGGTGTAGCCCCCTGCACTGTGGGTATGGTGCACTAGTCTCCATCTCTTGAGACTTAATCTTTGCAGACTTCACCAAACTTCTCGGAACAGGTCTGTTGCTTAATCTGAGGATGATCATGTGCACTATATCCACATCACATAATTACATTTGGAGCCGCTGTGCCAGATTTAGGAAATGTAAATGAAGTTATAATCACATGCTCGGGGTACATTTTAATATTAAATGCTGGGAAGTGAGAAAACATTTAAATTACAGTTTACTTGCAAATCATAACTCATTTATTCTGTTTCACTGCTTAACAATGCAGAAAAATGACAACCACTGCTTTAGGAATGTTTGGTAGCCAACATTGATCTATTTTTTTTTCAATGTGGCTAGCAAATTTGCTTGATGACTAAATCAGGTTTTATCTCCTGACGAGAGGGCAGAGCTCTTTAATGGGAGATACATTTTAGCCACTGTATAGTACTAACCAGCCTGCTCAAGAAAGTGAGTTGTATTTAAACATCCACACTGTCTGCTTTTATACTATATGAAAAAGTTTTTCTTGGTTTGTCATAATAACGTGCTCACTCCAGGTAGGCATTTTAAGTAAAGCTTCTAGTTCGATTTTTGGTTAAGTTCAAGTACACTCTCAAGACTGACTTCACCCATTGTTTAATAACTACCACAGTATAACCATAAGTAACATTTTTATGTGTATAGTTATGTTAAGAGTATACTAAACTTCCAGAAGGGAAATAATAAAAATGTCTACACTGTTCTGTGGACACTTTTTTCAGATGGCTATGTGCCCAAAGCAACACTGCCAGGAAATGGGTGTTTCAAAATGAAAGAACATCAAAATGAGTTGAAAAAAAATCCCGATAAAAGAGTATTACAAATTTCAAAATAACTAAATGCATGAAAAAGTGCTGACATTTTATTCTACACTTTTCCTCCCTAATACAGCTCAACTACTACACAATCTCCTACTGTTATTTATGTCTTTCCATTGTTCATTTTTTTCAGCTGGAAGAATGGCAAAGTGTAATGTTAGGAACTCATTTAACTTTATGCAGCAAGAAACTCTAGGGAGACTTTTGATTCTGCTGACTTCCTAGACTGCCCATTAACTGCACAAGAAAGGTGGTTGTTACAAAAACAGCTTTATGTACACATAAATGGAAAGGTATAAGTTCAAATAAAAAAGAAAGTCTGTAGGAAAGGAGAAGCCCCAGGAGAAGAACTGTGATAAAAGAATACAGGGGAAAAAAAACACACGACCTGCACCAGTGTCAAAATGAGGACTGTAGTCAGAAAAATACTGCTAAGAAGAAAACATGTATCAAACAGGATGAAATATAGACATTCAGAGTGAGTGGACAAGGAGACATTGTTCATAGGTTCTTAGTTATATATTAGGCTAATGACTACCAGGGCCTTTATAAGCCTAGTCGTGCAATCCAACCCTGTTGTGTCTCTATGCATCATGGGCATTTATTAGAGAGGGTATGTTAGTTAAGGAGTTTCAACAAGTTGTTGGGGGTGGTATGTTACTTGCATTACTGTCTGCCTCTGACTATCAGAGACATGGGGGCCAGACAAGGGTAAATTTCCGATTTTCCACCCATTGGTTAAGGTTACACTTAAATAGGGTTAGGGATTGACTCTGCTTCATATAGATGGGGAGCCTGTTCCAGAGCATGGAGAGCCTCTGAGACACATTATTTATCTCACCAACATTTCTTATTTATGTCACAAGCAAAATTTAAATCTTTGGATCTAGTGGTTCTGACGCTGTTCATTTTGCAGATGTGCAAATGGTCCATTAGAGCTGGATCCGATGATGTTTTGTATGGCAGGCACAGATCACCTCTCAGTAACCTGTAGAAGACAGGGTACAGAGATAGGGCTTTAAGGCGATCTGTACACGACAATGTGTTTATACCCTGGATTCTCCTAGTAAGGAACCTTTGTAGACATTCCAACTACTGAAAATGTCTAGTCGGGTATAAGCTAAAGGGGGCATTATACTCAATGATGGGTCTTATAAGGTCCAAAAAAGTGGCACTATGACTTCTTTGGACCTGGATGCCACGCCCTTACTTATAAGTTGAATGACATACAATGATTTTCTTATTACCTTGGCCACATGTTAGTCAAAGGCCAGATTACTGTCTACATATGTCCCCAGATCCCTGACTACTGGGTCAACACTTAGGAGTGTCTTATTGATGGAGTAATTAATATGGGTGGCAGTTTTCTCAAAACACACTATAATGCATTTCTTGACATTGAGTTTTAGTCTGTGACTTTGGCACCAGTCATTTGCCTTGTGTTAGACCCTCTTATAAGATGTTTGTGTCATGGGGGGGATTATGATAGCTCCCACTTTGCAATTATCTGTAAACTTGGTCAGCCAAAGGCCCCTTGATATTAGCCGCTACCTCCAAGACGTAGATGCCAAATGAGCAGTCCCAGCATGGAGCCCTGAGGTACCCTGCTGGTGACTTGTCTTTTAGTAGAGGTGGTATCACCAGTCCCAACTTCCTGGATCCTGTCTGTGAGCCAGCTGGCAATCCAGCGAGTTAGGTAGGGATTGATGCCCATGTTGGTAAGTTTGTCAACTATACCCACATGGGGTATTGTATCGAACACCTAAGCCAGGTCCAGGTAGGTGGTATGCATCATTTTCCCCTCATACATTGGCAGTGACCTTCTCAAAGAAGTCCACAAGGTTAATAGGCATGATCTTCTCTTGACAAAACCAAACTAGGTTGGATCCAGTGTCTGAAGGTTGCCTATGCCTGTTAATTATTTCCATGATAATTTATTCCATGTATTTGCATATTAGACTATTCCTGTTAATAGTTGGAGGAGTATGCTAGAAGGCATTTCATGAAGGAAGGCAGGAGGAGTGGGGTGATGTTTGGGATGACACTGTCAGCCAGAAAATTCCCTATTTTTAATTCCAAAAATTTGCCATTTTTTATTTACATGTGTATTTTCCACTTAGTTGAAAAACTGTGAACATCTAGTGAGTGTAGCCTATATTCACCTTTGTTTTCATACTTAGGGAAGAAAACAGGGAGGTTAATAGATTGATTGATGTTTGCTTCAGAAGCGATTTTAGGAAGGAAGGACGGGTTGGTCCTGAGGGAGACACGGTCCGGATAAAAACCAAGTAAGGAGGTTTAGCTGATAAAGCTTGAAGTTCAGAAACTCTCTTGGCTGATGTAATGGCTACCAAAAAGGCTGTCTTGTAAGACAAGAATTTGAGGTCCACTGTAGTCGGGCTCGAAGGGGAGCGGTCAAGGCCTGTAGGACCAAAGAAAGGTCCCAAGGAGGAACTGCTTGCTTAATAGGGGCCTGAGAAGGAAAGTACCTTTAAGAAAAGTTTTGCACAATTTGGCTGACATAAGAGGATTAGACTCTTGACCAATGTGATAGTGAGAAATTGCCGCCAGTTGAACTTTGACTGTGGAACTGCTGGCACCATCATTAAAGAGAGAGGTTAGAAAATCAAGCACTACGGGGAGAGGAACCGTGAAGGGATCTAGGCCTTGCCGCTCCGCCCACACAGAAAGCGTTTCCATTTGCTTGGTAAACCTTTCTAGTGGCTGGTTTATGAGCCGCCACCAAAATAGCCTTTACCGGTGAAGAGATACGAGTCCTTATCAAGAGTGGAACGGGAGCAGCCAAGCGGTCAGCTTCAGGCTGTCCAGGTTCGGAGGAGGAATGCAGGATGGATGGGATATCAGATCCGAATAGGATCTAGAATCCAAGGAGGATTCACAGAGTGAGACCTTAGGAAGGGGAACCAGATCTGTCGAGGCCAGAACGCAGCAATGAGAATCATTCTGCAACCCACCCGAGAGGCTTTCTGAAGAACTTGCAGCATCAGAGGCAAGGGTGGATAGGCATACAGAAGACCGGGTGGCCAAGCATGCACCAGAGCGTCTCTTGGGGTACCTCCGGAGGAGGTATCAGAGCGAAAAAACTGTCGCACTTGGTGTTTGAGGGAGAGGCAAAAAGATCGCATGAAGGGGTTCCCCACCGTGCGAATATGCGTTCCGCTACTTGACAATTGAGAGACCACTCGTAAGGGGTCAGAATGGTGCGACTGAGCTTGTCCGCTAGGATGTTGGACCGACCCGGAATGTGCGTTGCTATGAGAAAGCGATTGGTGGAGATTGCCCATTCCCAAACTCTCATGGCCTCTCGACAAAGAGGGTAAGACCTTGTTCCCCCTTGCTTGTTGATGTACCAGACAACAGACATATTGTCCGACTGAATCGCAATTGTTCCCAAGGGAAGAAAGTCCTGAAGTGCTAGCAACGCTAAGAGCACAGCTCTCATCTCTAGAACATTGATATGCAGTAAGGTCTCTGTATCGTTCCACGTGCCTTGGACTGTCCGGCCCGCAAAGTGCCCCCCCCACCCGAGGCGGGAGGCGTCCGTGGTCACCGTGGCGAGAGGGGGAGAAGCACAAAATGGGCGACCCTCGTGGAGATCCGGGACATGGAGCCACCACAAGAGGGACCGCTTGCAAGCCTTGCTGGTCGCTATGGGATGATACATGGGAGAGCAAGGTAAGACCACTGTACTAAGAGCGTCCACTGTAGAATGCGCATATTGAGCCTGGCAAGAGGAAGAAGAGCTATCGACGAAGCCATGGACCCTAGAGCCCTCAGGACCAACTCCGCTGGAACAGAACATGAACGGAGAATGGCCCGCACCTGGAGCTGCAGATTCAGAATCCTGTCCGCAGTGAGGAAGGCTCGTAAACTCCTTGTGTCTAGTCTGGCCCCTATGAAATCTAAGAGCTGAGTGGGTGCCAGGTTGGACTTTTTTGTATTTATTGTGATGCCCAGAAATGGAGCAAGATGGAGAAAGGAGTCTCGCGCCGAGAGAAGTAGATGCCTTGTTGGGGGCGGTAAGGAGCCAGTCGTCCAGGTAGGGAAAGACCTGCACCCCCTGAAGCCTCAGGTGGGCCGCTACCACTGCTAGTACTTTGGTAAACACCCTGGGGGCTGTGGTGAGACCAAAGGGAAGGACCCGAACTGGTAGTGAGTGGCTCCCAGCCGGAATCGGAGAAACCACATAGAGCGCCTGACCATTAGGATGAGGTAGTACGCGACCTTGAGATCTATGGAGCACATCCAGTGGCATTCTCCCAGAAGGGAGAATAGATTGTAGAGTGACCATTGAATTTTTCTTTGGGGACTGCCAGATTCAGGAGAGAGGTCTAGGATTGGTCTTAGTTCCCCGTCTTTTTGGCACTAAAAGAACCTGGAGTAGAACCCTGATCCGATCTGGTCTGGGGAACGGGCTGGATGGCTCTTTTCTCTAGCAGATGGCCAATTTCTGCTAAAGCGGCCTCCCTTTGACCGGGTGGTACGTCTGGGAGGGACTGCATCTTTGGAAGGTGAAGGAAAGGAATGTGATATCCCTGGATATGATTTGGATAACCCAGCCGTCCGTTGTTATGGCCTGCCATGCCGCTCGGGGCCCCGAACGTCCCGACTGCCTCCAGAGTAGAGCAGTCGGGCAGCCCCTCAGGGCTGCGCGGGCCGTTCAGAGAAAGGTTCCCTGGACCCGAAGTTTCTGGGAGCCCCTCTGCCTCTAGGGCGGCGTCCACCCTGTCCTCCTCTGCCACGGAAGGACTGGTTGTCCGGAGCAGGCTGGGACTGCTGCGACTTCCGGAACCACATCTTCTTCTGACCCTTTTGGTTCCTAGAATAGGGCCTCTGGGGTGCAGAGAAGCTGATTCCGACGGCAGACAGCGTCTTACCGTCCTTTTCGCTCAGGGTCAACGTCTCGCGAACGGTGTTGCCAAACAGAGCAGTACCATCAAAGGGGCGTTAAGCGACGCCTTGAAGGGCTCAGAAAAATCGCAGTGGCGGAGCCAGGCCTGACGTCTAGTGACCAGTCCTGTCCCCGCAGCTCTAGCGGCGCCCTCCGTAGCATGGGAGAGTAGCCGCATAGAAGTATTTGTGACTGACCTTAGAGTGGCCATTTTGGTGGAGTGCAGGCTCTGTCCTCCTCCGAAATGGACTCAGGGGGGGATGCAGCGTACTCCTTAATAAGGTCTCGCTGCATCCGAATAACATGTGCCAAATAGTTCAGCGCCCTTACCGAAAGGTCGCCGAACTGAACATCCGCTTCCCCAAGCGGTCCATCATCCGAGACTCCTTGCTCGGTGGGTGGACTGAGGGACTCTCCTGAGCCAGTTCCCTCTTTGTGGCCGCAATCAACATGGCATCTACAGGAGGCCCCTTACTCCAATGGGTCCTGTCAGAAGGCGGGCTAAGGATTTTGTCAGGTCTTTTGGGAATTGGCTCCACGGTGTCCGGTTCCTTCCACGCCCTGGTGGTAATAAGGTCCACCAGGGGGTCGGCAGGGGGGGACACCCAAGAGGTAGACGGGCCCGTTTGAATGCCTCCAAGAACACGGACTCGTCCGAGGAAGACTTGGGGCAGACCACCCCCTGATACGGAGCATTTCCATGATGTCTCCGAAGGAGACATCCTCGGGGTGACCGTGGGGAGCCTTCCCTTCCTCCAAGTCCGTGTCTTCAGTGAGAGACTCAGGGGAGTCAATGTGCCTCCTTTTGCGTATGCTTGCGAGGAGCCTCCTCTGGGGGCTGTCAGAGGAGTCCTCGCAGCAGCAATTTGCTCCATAGGAGCAACTTGGGGCACAGAAGCGGGCTGTCCCAGGGGCGGATGGTGGAAGCCTGGCCCAGTGCAGAGGGAGCGGGGCGGAGCCGAAGCAAGTGCCGGGGTCCGGAGACCCTCTACAGCGCCCTCTCCACTACCTCAAAAGCCGAAGGAGCCGACCTCGACCAAAGGATCCGACAATCGGCTCCCCCTCGGATCCGAAGAGTGGATCGGAGCCGGCGCCGAAGCACTCGGATCCGAAGGGACAGTGCGCTCCGACACAGACGGCGCCGAAGGAGCACTGATCCCCCCGGATCCGAAGCTCGGATCCAGGCTCCGAGAGATCGGGTCCGACGCACTTTTCGAGGGCATGGTCGGATCCGCCGTACCCAGTACTATCGGATCCGACCTCCCCCCGGCTCCGAAGCTGCTCGGCTCCAGCTGCTCCGAACCCGGGAAGCGGGTCGGAGAAGGAGCAATAGGCTTGAAAAAGGGTGTTGAGCTCCCCCCCGGAGGGGGGGGAGGCAAGAGCACTCCCATCTGCATCTGGGCCTGGATGAACCTTCGCATCATCCGGTCCAGATCAGCATCGAGCTATGGGTAGATCTCGACGAGGCTACCGAGGTAGGCCTGGAATGCCTCCTCGATAGCCTCGCCGGAGATCGGGTCTCCTCCTCCTCAGGACCCGGTGAGAAGCACACAGGTGACCGGAGCCGAGAAGGAGGAGACCGCTCCAACAAGGAAGCCGGGGGAGAAGCCCGCTTGGCAGGCGGGGCCGAAACAGAGGTCTCGGCCCGCCGCTTGTGGTGCTTCTCCCTCCGGTCCTTCTTAGATGCATCCCTCTCCTGTCCTGAAGCGGGAGTTTGAGTCCCAGGAGCAGGAGGGGGTGCTACAGGGGGAACAGCTGCAGCCGCAGGAGTCCCCGAAGGAGCGGGGGTCGGAGCCGAGTCCGGCGGTAAAAGACCCGCCAGGACCAGCTTGGACCTCCGCTCCCTCAGTGCCCTGGGGTTGAACCCTGCACAAATGGAACAGCCAGATGTGAGGTGTTCAACCCCAAGACACTTAACACACCGAGTGTGGCCATCAGCCGGTGAGAGCTTATGGCCACACTCGGAGCATTTAGAAAAAAATGACTTAGGCTGGTCAGCCATAGTCAAATTTACCCAAAAGTTACAGAAGTAACTTAACAAAAAACTATAACAAGCACACAGGCCTCACACACACTCTACGTACCAGCGAGGGGAGGGAATAAAATATACTACTGTAAATAAATTTAAACTAAAAACAGTCAATACACAAAGGGAACCTACAACTTTCACACAAAAAAGTTTAAAGAAAGCAAAAAATTTCAATTTTTATACAAGAAAATACCACTTAGCTGAGAGCTAAAGAAACCACATCCAGTTACCAGCGCGGCAAACAAGATCTGAGGTCATGAGGGTAGAGCAGGGCATTATGGGTGAGGGGAGGAGCTGAGAGCTTGGATCCATAGCTGGAAACTATGCCGGTTCGGATCCGATATCGGATCCATAACCCACAGGTTGCAGACAAATGAATATCCTACTTCAGATCATATGTATACAGCTTTGTGACCTTTGGCCTAAAATCATCTATTTCTGTATAAATCTGATGTTTGTATTCTTAAATTATGCAAATAAGTAAGAATGCCAAAATTATTTTTCATTAAAATTTCAGACACAGCTGCTCTTTTCCCTCTGAGGATAGAAATATATTTGAAACAAGTTCTGTAGGCAATTATCCCAGGATCATTTCTTGAAAATTTCATAAGACTTTGTGAAAACATTCTTGAAAGCAGTCACATACACAGTGAGCTGGCAGTTTAGGGATATTCCTTTTAAAAATGGCCAGCTGTAAAGTGGTTAATATGGTCATGTACCCCTTTTTAACAGTCTATGAGCATGAACAAAACCAGAAAATATAAATGTTATAAAGGAAAAGACATATGTATACATTCAATAGAATAGATGTATTGCACTGTTATTGATTTTGCAGACTCCTGTATCACTGCATGCCTCATGCTTAATTCCCTTTTCTCCAGTATGAAATCTTTTAAGGCTAGCTAAATGCATGCTTCATAAATTTGTTGTGAGTAAATAATGGCATTTACAACAGTAAGTTTGTTGAAAATAAACCATATATAAATCTACACAGGAAACCTATACTTTGTCACATCCTGCTTTGTCAGGTATTGAAATATTAAAGCAGAAATATCATCTGCTGCTTCTTCTTCTTGTCAGACTTTCAATATATTGAAACTGGATTGTGTCTTTGTGGTTTTCTGAACTCATTGGAGAGGAGAAGGGACATTTTATTTATATATTTTCCAACTTCTTCCATTTTCCACATCTTTGCATTCTTGGAGTCAATATATATAAGGTTTGAGAGTATGGGATTTATCCTAATCTGGGCAGTACAGATATACTTGTTCTACTTAAAAATGTTTTGTGCTTGTTGTGACCTTGAGAATGTCGCTGCTTTGAGTTTCTGACCTCCTAGCATTTTGGACCCCTTTATTTTTGAGTAACTGTATGTCAGTTAAGTAACACATGATTATTCACAGTAAATCCTTTCCATGTATTTTACAGGTCAGGTGTACATCAGGCAGGTTAATGCCAACCAGATAGTAATGGCTTAGTGTCCTGCAATTGCACCAAGGATTTGACAGCTAATCTGGCTAAGTGGCATCAATCAATATAGAGTCCCATCTAGAAATACTTATGTCCAAACTACAGCCTTCCACTATTGGTAACCCAAAATACAATGACACCATTTTAAAAACAAATGCCTTACCTTTTTAACATAATGCTGTCACATAACGTGAACTCTATTCTTCTCCTAGGTCTTTGTGCTGATATGAATGAGTAAGGACACCCTAGCAATGTGCTGCAAATGCACAGTCCATGTACATAGTGAAACATTCACAGTGCAATATAGGTAATTGTACATTTAATCAATTTGGGATTAAACAACAAATATTTCTACAAAAGCTGCTAACTTATGTCAAAGCTGTGTAACGTGGGATTGGTTATATTAAATAAGAGATCAAGGTGTAGCCCCCTGCACTGTGGGTATGGTGCACTAGTCTCCATCTCTTGAGACTTAATCTTTGCAGACTTCACCAAACTTCTCGGAACAGGTCTGTTGCTTAATCTGAGGATGATCATGTGCACTATATCCACATCACATAATTACATTTGGAGCCGCTGTGCCAGATTTAGGAAATGTAAATGAAGTTATAATCACATGCTCGGGGTACATTTTAATATTAAATGCTGGGAAGTGAGAAAACATTTAAATTACAGTTTACTTGCAAATCATAACTCATTTATTCTGTTTCACTGCTTAACAATGCAGAAAAATGACAACCACTGCTTTAGGAATGTTTGGTAGCCAACATTGATCTATTTTTTTTCAATGTGGCTAGCAAATTTGCTTGATGACTAAATCAGGTTTTATCTCCTGACGAGAGGGCAGAGCTCTTTAATGGGAGATACATTTTAGCCACTGTATAGTACTAACCAGCCTGCTCAAGAAAGTGAGTTGTATTTAAACATCCACACTGTCTGCTTTTATACTATATGAAAAAGTTTTTCTTGGTTTGTCATAATAACGTGCTCACTCCAGGTAGGCATTTTAAGTAAAGCTTCTAGTTCGATTTTTGGTTAAGTTCAAGTACACTCTCAAGACTGACTTCACCCATTGTTTAATAACTACCACAGTATAACCATAAGTAACATTTTTATGTGTATAGTTATGTTAAGAGTATACTAAACTTCCAGAAGGGAAATAATAAAAATGTCTACACTGTTCTGTGGACACTTTTTTCAGATGGCTATGTGCCCAAAGCAACACTGCCAGGAAATGGGTGTTTCAAAATGAAAGAACATCAAAATGAGTTGAAAAAAAATCCCGATAAAAGAGTATTACAAATTTCAAAATAACTAAATGCATGAAAAAGTGCTGACATTTTATTCTACACTTTTCCTCCCTAATACAGCTCAACTACTACACAATCTCCTACTGTTATTTATGTCTTTCCATTGTTCATTTTTTTCAGCTGGAAGAATGGCAAAGTGTAATGTTAGGAACTCATTTAACTTTATGCAGCAAGAAACTCTAGGGAGACTTTTGATTCTGCTGACTTCCTAGACTGCCCATTAACTGCACAAGAAAGGTGGTTGTTACAAAAACAGCTTTATGTACACATAAATGGAAAGGTATAAGTTCAAATAAAAAAGAAAGTCTGTAGGAAAGGAGAAGCCCCAGGAGAAGAACTGTGATAAAAGAATACAGGGGAAAAAAAACACACGACCTGCACCAGTGTCAAAATGAGGACTGTAGTCAGAAAAATACTGCTAAGAAGAAAACATGTATCAAACAGGATGAAATATAGACATTCAGAGTGAGTGGACAAGGAGACATTGTTCATAGGTTCTTAGTTATATATTAGGCTAATGACTACCAGGGCCTTTATAAGCCTAGTCGTGCAGTCCAACTCAATTGTGTCCCTATGTATCATGGACATTTATTAGGAGGGGGTATGTTAGTTAAGGAGTTTCAACAAGTTGTTGGGGGGGTGGTATGTTACTTTCGGCATTACTGTCTGCCTCTGACTATCAGAGACATGGGGGCCAGACAAGGGTAAATTTCCGATTTTCCACCCATTGGTTAAGGTTACACTTAAATAGGGTTAGGGATTGACTCTGCTTCATATAGATGGGGAGCCTGTTCCAGAGCATGGAGAGCCTCTGAGACACATTATTTATCTCACCAACATTTCTTATTTATGTCACAAGCAAAATTTAAATCTTTGGATCTAGTGGTTCTGACGCTGTTCATTTTGCAGATGTGCAAATGGTCCATTAGAGCTGGATCCGATGATGTTTTGTATGGCAGGCACAGATCACCTCTCAGTAACCTGTAGAAGACAGGGTACAGAGGCTTTAAGGCGATCTGTACACGACAATGTGTTTATACCCTGGATTCTCCTAGTAAGGAACCTTTGTAGACATTCCAACTACTGAAAATGTCTAGTCGGGTATAAGCTAAAGGGGGCATTATACTCAATGATGGGTCTTATAAGGTCCAAAAAAGTGGCACTATGACTTCTTTGGACCTGGATGCCACGCCCTTACTTATAAGTTGGATGACATACAATGATTTTCTTATTACCTTGGCCACATGTTAGTCAAAGGCCAGATTACTGTCTACATATGTCCCCAGATCCCTGACTACTGGGTCAACACTTAGGAGTGTCTTATTGATGGAGTAATTAATATGGGTGGCAGTTTTCCCAAAACACACTATAATGCATTTCTTGACATTGAGTTTTAGTCTGTGACTTTGGCACCAGTCATTTGCCTTGTGTTAGACCCTCTTATAAGATGTTTGTGTCATGGGGGGGATTATGATAGCTCCCACTTTGCAATTATCTGTAAACTTGGTCAGCCAAAGGCCCCTTGATATTAGCCGCTACCTCCAAGACGTAGATGCCAAATGAGCAGTCCCAGCATGGAGCCCTGAGGTACCCTGCTGGTGACTTGTCTTTTAGTAGAGGTGGTATCACCAGTCCCAACTTCCTGGATCCTGTCTGTGAGCCAGCTGGCAATCCAGCGAGTTAGGTAGGGATTGATGCCCATGTTGGTAAGTTTGTCAACTATACCCACATGGGGTATTGTATCGAACACCTAAGCCAGGTCCAGGTAGGTGGTATGCATCATTTTCCCCTCATACATTGGCTTAGTGACCTTCTCAAAGAAGTCCACAAGGTTAATAGGCATGATCTTCTCTTGACAAAACCAAACTAGGTTGGATCCAGTGTCTGAAGGTTGCCTATGCCTTTGTTAATTATTTCCATGATAATTTATTCCATGTATTTGCATATTAGACTATTCCTGTTAATAGTTGGAGGAGTATGCTAGAAGGCATTTCATGAAGGAAGGCAGGGAGGAGTGGGGTGATGTTTGGGATGACACTGTCAGCCAGAAAATTCCCTATGTCACTCTGTCAGTGAAGGTGGCATCAATGACCACCAATTTGGCACACTGATGTGTGCTCCCTTTAAGGTTTTGGACATAGCTGTAGAAGACCTTGTTGTCTTTAGCCTGTGAGGCTAGCCTACCTCATAACTGGCCTTGTACTTAATTAGTCCTCTTAGTTTCTTGTTTAGTTAATTAGAGAGCTCCTATCATTATGTGAGCTGTGCTTGCTGATTTAGCCATGATTTTTTTCCTTTGGTTATATACCCTATTAAAGTTAGAATTTTACCAATGTGGATTGTTTTTGGAGTTTGTTTTGGGCTTACTAGTAGGAACAGCAGCCTCTATACAACCATTTACATGGTTTTACAGGGTCTCTATGAACAATTCCACATAGATTGTTTTGAACTTGGGGATGAGAGGGCAATGAATTTTGATAAACTATCGCTTAATAGTATTTTTGAATAGTTGCCAGCTGTCATAGCACTTGCTGGGATTACCGAATTGATTTTCATTTCGATGGAAACAGCTTTGCTGTCCTACTTCACCAGTGAGGAAGTGACACTTGGGAGAATGGGATGTGCAGTGCTCTCCCATATTGGTGAGTACTAGGTCCACTATCTCTGAACCTGTAGTGGGTGTGTGCACACTATCTGGTCAAGGGAATTTGTATAAATAAACTCCAGAAACTGTTGTAGCTGCAAGTAAGAGAGACTGTATGTTTCTCAGTCTATAGAAGGGTAATTAAAGTCTCTTATGAATAGGGTATTTGATTTAATGGTAAGTGTCTCCAGTAGGTCTAGGCATTAGCTATGGGATACTAGGGACATAGAGGGTGGCCTATAGCTTGCTAGGATATGGCATGGGACTTTGTCTATGGTGACTTGCAAATGGATAAATTCCATGGCACTGTCCTGTTTAACCAATACAGAGTTATGCTTGTTATTAATATAGATTGAGGGTGGCCTATATAGCTTGCTAGGATATGGCATAGGACTTTGTCTATGGTGACTTGCAAATGGATAAATTCCAGGGCACTGTCCTGTTTAACCAAAACAGAGTTATGCTTGTTGCTAATATAGATTGAGAATCCTCCACCTTTTGTCCCTGACTGTGCAGCTGATGGTCTAAATGTCTAGAGGGCACTAAAGTTCTGCACTACCAAAATGCTTTCTGTGGATTTAAGCCATGTTTTGATAACAGCACAGATGTCTATATTTTCCAGTGTGAGGACAGCTTTTAGAATGTGGAGTTTCTTTTTTAGGTTTCTAGCACTGAGCATTAACACCTTTAGGTTTCTTAGGGTTTTATTTGCTATACTGGTAGGTTTGTCAATTTAGCACTGCCTAAAAAAATGTCTGTAAGGGAGTGGATAAAGTTTTAGCCAATATTCAGAAGCCTAGGGGAGACAGGTGAAGACCATCCTTTGCAAAGCAACGTAGTCTGTTAACCATGTGCTCCCACGCTGGCAAACATTGAATGCCCCTGGAAAGACACCAGAAACTAAGAAAATTATTGAAGTAAATCATCTTTTGTTCATATTGTTACATCATCCTTGGTGAAGGTAGAATTCTGCTCAATGCAAGACACATACTTTCCTCGGACACACATTTAGAGAAATCAAGAATGCCTATCTTCATATAGCCCAGGGAAGCACATCTCAGGTCTTTAACTTCCACATGGACTGTGACAGAATAATACTGGTACCTGTGGTGTTGTGACTTAAGTGCATGTATAACTTGTTGGACCTTGGCTCCAAATAAGCAACTGATTATTATCTTCTCCTTGTTCAGTCTGGTGAGCGGGTATCTGTGTGTCGTACAAGGCATTCCCCTACGACATGACTCCTGGGTAATGTGTTGGCTTGCTCTGGGGCTCCACTGGGTTTAAGAGTATGTGTGGTGTTTGGTGTTGCTTTAGGTGAGTGCTTTAGAAATTAATGAGGATAGGCATTGCCATTTATAGGCTTAGGAAGTCTTTAAAGTTCAGGAAGATTACTTTGTGGTGGCTATAGTGTGTGTGTGTGTGTGTGTTCTTGACAACCTTGTTTATAAGCAAGATTTTTGCCTCCAGTGAAATTGTGTAATGTGTGTGTGTCTCTCAAATGCGATTTTTGTTTTTTTAAAGATTAAATGGTTGTCTGTGAACATGAAACAATTGCTACATTGTCACAGAATGCCCATAGCTACCAAGCTGGCTACAGAACATTTGGAAATTGCATACTCATGTAGTCAGGACCTGTATGTGGGTGGGCTACTGTACGTCATGGACTGGGTTATACAGACGTATCCTTAGGTGGTCTCTGAGGTTTGGCACTAGACTAGGTTAGATTGTGCTAAGATTTGACAGTGGTGCTGTTTAATGTGCAAACTAGCTGCTTTAAGCTTGTCTCCATGCAAATGGCTTTGTTTTAGCCACACTAAGTTACAGGTTTCAGTTCGAAAGGAATGTTTTACTGACAAAATTTACTTCCTGTGCATTTGTGTTTGTACAGGGCAATGTTAACTTCTTGATGTAATAACACCAAGAAAGACTGCTGTGAGTGTAATGCTACAACCTTGGCAAAGCAATTTCAAGTATTAGGGACCTTTAGAATGATTTAAATTCAAAATCAACAAATAAAGCAAACAAAAAGCAGTAGCACTCTAAACAGTTAACTGAAGTGCGAAACAATAAAATAAATTTCTTATCTACCAAGGAAGGAGCAGGATTAACTCAAGAACCCCCTCAGAATGTGGTTAGGGTGCCAAGCAGATAGGAGCTCTGGAAAAATGGATAGGAGACAATTTGTAGTTACAGAGGTTTAATCAAGTGCAAGCAATACTGGTTTGCTGGGTGGGCACTTAGTATTATGAATATATGGAAAACAATGGGTGGGAAAGTACCTAAATAGGTTACACAACAGACAATAGCAATGAAAGGGGGGAGGGAGGGAATATGGAAGCCAGATTAGCAGAAGGGGTGGAAGCCAGAGACACAGCCTTTTAAAACCACAACAAGAAAAAGGTTAGTTGGGGAAAGATTCAGACTGAAGCTCAAGTCCAGTGGTTAGAATTTCAGAAACATTTAGCTTAATGCCTCACTGGGGGTGGGTCAGACTCAAAAAAATAGAGGAGAAAACAGTAATAAGGTAAACAGAAGGAAACTGTAATACAACTTTAATCAGATATATAAAATTATAAAAAGTACTGAAGCACAAACCCCGGAGCACTATTCACAATACTGCCACTACTAAAACCTACCACATTAAGTCACCAGACCATGCAAAAATTTACCAATAATGCTGTAATAAATGACTAAATGAGGCTCACATCCGGCAGCAGATCACTCCTGCCACAACTGTGAAAGAAGCTACAGGACTGTCCAGACTGAGTTCAAAATACAAAAAAGCTACATTTTACATGTCAATTAACAGTGCAGCATAATGTATAAACAAAGCTAAAACCTTGCAGTAATACTCAATCTTCACACTACAAATGAAGCTACAAGACTAAGGCTCCAGTACAAACTGAAACAAATGCAAACAGATAAATGGACAAAAAGCAGACAAGTACACAAGACACAGGTCACTGTAAGTGCAACATAAAATATTTAAGCAGAATTTTAAATACAAAGCTTGTTTTTCTTCCCTTTTGATGAAAAGCTTGTATCTCACACCCATCAGAGTCTAGAATAAGACAATTGTTTTGTATCAGAGAGGACACACATGAAATAATTATCAGTTCACGGGGGAATGGTAAGTGCAATTATAAGAGGGCCAGGATTTCCTTGAGCAAGATCGCTGAACATAGTATAAAAAAGGCCTACATTATATAATATAAACTCTTCAGAAATGTCTCTGATTCCCATTATTTCTTTATGGCTCTATTAACAAAAGGTGATCACTCCACTGTAAATGCATACGGCAACAAGATCACAAATGGATATATTCCAAAATCAGAGTGTGATGAGGGAGAGGCAAGCATCCAAGACCCTCTGCTAATTATTATAGTTAACTGTAAGACTGTCATGGCTTAAGAGAAATAGCAAATTCCTTTTTTAACAAAAAAAAGTATCACTCAAATTTCTCTGATTGAAATGCTTTTGTTTAAAAACGTAGCAGCTTCACTTCTGCATTCACACCTGGTAATTCTAAGTAAATCACTTAAACAAGTTTAGTTGGTTAAGATTATAAGGGGGGTGTAGCACCCATGCCACCAGTGTTACTGGACCTTCAGATAACAAGATGCCACAAAGTGTGACATTAAGGTGACTAACTGATGGGGTTTGAATCTCACCACTGCCAACCAAGGATGAAGTAAAGTGCATACAAGTATATTTCAGTAATTCACAAAATAAAAAAATGATGCCAAGACCGTAAAGGGAATATGCTCTGCTGTCCAAGTATAGGCTTCCAACATCCCATACCCAGAATGGACTAAACAAATGCCACTAACAGAGGTGAGCCTTTAGACAAAAACCCCAGGTCATTGTCTCATCACTATCTTTATGAATTAGTGTCTTCCAGTGTGTCTCTTTCCACTGAAACTGCCTTTCACACAGATTATTACTTGCATACACACATGCACAGATGCACACATACAGAATTTCTATATGACTGTCAGAATTCTCTAATCCTGCACAATTTTCATCCCAGCACAGTAGTACTGCCAATACCCTGGAATAACCTGTGATTGTCTGTTGCTCTTAAATTAAGCCTAATATGTGCAGCGGTGGCATTGTTGCCTCACAGCAAGAGGTTCCCCATTCGATTCTCAGCTGGTGTGCGGGGATTGCCTTCTGTGTGGCGTCTGCATGTCCTCACCACAGTTGGGTGGGCGTTCAAAAGACATGCGTAAATGGGCGTGCCTTCATTGAAGGTTGAACATCAAGCTGGCACTTCGGCGTTCAGGAAAATCTACTGCCAATCATTAGCGATCCAGAGTTCCACTGTGGCGACCCCTAACCGGGAAAAGCCGAAAGACAAACAACAATAACAACACCACATTCACACTTTTTACTTGTAGTAGGTCAAAGCAGTCTAATGAGAGATGTGTGCCACAATGTTTGTTAACAGTGTGAATAATGAATGACAGTCAAAAGAGCTTAAAGATGAATAAATGACCTCTACTTAAACAATAAAGAAAACCGACTGTAAGGATACTTTTATTTTTTATTTATTTGGCATTTATTATCGAGACAGTCCAACTAGGCATAAATTCCATCTTCAGCAGAGGCCTGGGGAGAAAAGCTCCATAAGACATAATACAAATTGTATACATATGATCCTGGAAACATACAAGTAGTAAAAGAATTTATAATAAATTATACAAATGAGATAAGGAAAAAGAATGATTACATCACAGACATGCAAAAAACTCACGTATATTCACATATAAAATACTGGTTACAGACTAAAATGCACGAGTATAGCACACAAAGAGAAATAAAATAAAAGCAATAAAGATGACATGGTACTTACGTATTATCGCAACCAGATGGTTAACGGCAATACCGGTTGCTTAACAGTTATGAAATACGGTCATTACTGTTGTACAAATGTCGTCTAATGTGGGTCCTTGTAGCACAACACTCTTTGGGTACTTATGTTTTTCTTAGTTTTTTTTTTAAACGCATCTTCAAATAATCCAAAGCCTGTGTTGTCCAATACTGCCAGCATTTCTGTTATTTGAAGCCAGTCTGGTGCAGGTTTCTTTGTTGTGGCAACCAATGCTGTCAAAGTTATGTTATTCATGTGTTTGGGTAACACAGATGTTTAGTTAGTTTAGTGTCAGTTGTACAACTCAGGTTTTGGATTATTTGAAGATGCATTTCAAAAAAAAAAAAAAAAAAAAAAAGGGGGGGGGGGATAACATACTGCTCAGCTTTCTGGCTGCACTTTACTGTCAGCATTTATTTTAAGTCCACATGCTAAGAAAATAAGGAATGCAGTTCAGGGCGATAGCAGCCATGGTAAGTCAAGTGTGCGTCTGTAAGGCACGCAAAACAGGAAAACAGGAAAAAGAAGTTATGCCTTACCATAATATTCCATCTGTATTGTTGATCCTCATTCAGACATTATGTGTGGGTATCGGTTCTGACATCGGAACCGAGCCGGCCATCTTCCAAGCTCGCGTCAGCTACAAACTCTCGAGCTAAAACTCTTACCCAGAATTCCCTCTCCCTGTTACCTCGGATTGAGTTTGCAAGTCAAAAGAAGGTAGAGGCTGCCTCTGGTCAAATGACCTAATAGAACCAGATGGTGAGATCCACTAGAAGCCACAGGAGGGGGAAGGAGGGAGGGTCATAATGACTGAACGAGGATCAACAATACAGATGAAACGTTATGGTAAGACATAACTTCTTTATCTGATATTGTTAATCCGCGTTCATTCCTTATGTGTGGGGCAGCGTCCCCAGCTACCCTTATTCCTGGGAGGCTCTCATGGAAGGACATTCCTGAGCACCAGAGAACCAAAAGATGCTCTTCCCCTGGAGGCCAAATCCAATTTATAATGATTGATGAAGGTATGAGAAGTAGCCCAAGTTGCAGCTGCACAAATGCCATGTAAAGAAGCTCTGGCATGGAAAGCAGCAGAAGTTGCCACTGACCTTGTAGAATGAGCCTTTATGGTAGTAGGTAATGGAATATTACCTTGTCTATAAATGAAGGTCACGCAGTCTTTCAACCATTTAGCCAATGTGACCTTACCAACAGCACATCCTAATCTACGTCCAGAATAGGCCAAAAATAACTGGTCTGATTTACGAGAGGCCTTAATCCTGTTCAAGTAGAAGCGAATTTGCCTGTGAATATCTAGGGTATGTAGGCAATACTCTCCTTTGTTTGAATGATTGGGGAAGAAAACTGGCAATTCAGTGGTTTGATTAATGGATATTTCAGAGATCCCTTTTGGCAGAAAGGAAAGTTTAGTTCTCAATGGCACTCTATCTCTATGAAAAATCAAATATGGACTCTTGATGCATAAGGCTTGAAGCTCAGAGATACATCTGGCAGAAGTAATGGCGACCAAAAACAAGGTTTTCCACAACTAATATTTGAGGTCACAAGAAGACGCTGGTTCGAAAGGTGGCATTGTCAAAGCTTGTAGGACAGGTCCCATGGTTGAGTAGGTTCTCTAAAAGGGGGTTTTAGATGATTCACGCCTTTTATGAAAGTCTTGCATAATTTGTGTGACATAAGAGAGGAGTCTTGGACACCATCATGGAAATTAGATATTGCAGCCAAATGAACTCTAATGTTAGAGGCAGATAGACCGGATTGAAATAGGGTAGCTAGATACTCCAGTACTATTGACACTGGTGCTGAAAAAGGATCTACCTGTTTTTCTTTCAGCCAAAAGGTAAATCTTTTCCACTTGCTGAGATGTGTAATTCTGGTGGAAGACTTATGAGATGCAATAAGAATATCACGTACTGGCAAAGAAAGATCATTCTGCCTGGCAATCAAGGGAATTGGAGGATCCAAGCTGTGAGCTTCAGGTTGTTCAAGTTGGGGTGAAACAGATTCTGTGGATGGGAGATCAACCCTGGGGTTGGATGGAGAATCCAAGGTTGATCAAGCAGGTGAGGCCAAAGGAAGGGGAACCAAATCTGACGAGGCCAATATGGTGCTATGAGGATTACTTTGCTCTTCAACCGGCGAGCTTTCTTCAGAAACTGGGGAATGAGGGGGAGAGGTAGGAATGCATAATGTAGACCTGAGGGCCAATTGTGGACAAGAGCTTCCCTGGGTGACTGTCCCGGAGGGGGAATCAGGGCGAAATAGTTGCTGCATTTGTAGTTGGTCGGGGACGCAAAAAGGTTGCAGCAAGGAAGACCCCAGTGGTTGAAAATCTCTGTTACTATCAAGGGATTCAGGGACCACTCATGAGGTTGTAGTATACACCTGCCGAGTCTGTCTGCTATCACGTTGGAACTCCCGGGAATGTACGTTGCTAGAAGAAAATGGTTGGTAGCCATTGCCCAATGCCATATCCTCATGGCCTCTTGACAGAGTGGGTAAGATTTGGTTCCACCCTGTTTGTTAATGTACCAGACCACCACCATGTTGCCTGATTGTATCCAATAGTCCCAGACGGCAGCAGGGGATGAAATGCTTGCAACGCCAAAAGCACCGCCCTCAGCTCTAGAACATTTATATGCAGATGGGCCTCCATTTCGGACCAAGTACCTTGGACTATCTGTCCCTGAAATAGACCCCCACCCCATCAGGGAGGCGTCTGTGGTCACTGTAGCCTTGGGCTGTTGGGGGGAGAAGGGGCGAGACCATTGTGAAGGGTTGTGGGCCATCCATCAATTTAAATCCTGTTTGCACCTGTGAGTTACTGTGGCTGAAAGAGGGTACTGAAAGGGATACCATTGGGTGAGCAGTAGCCATTGTACAAGCCTCATGTGAAACCTGGCCAGGGGGACAATGGTGATGAAGGCTGCCATGGAACCCAACAACTGTAGAACAGAGTGAGCTGTGGATTTCTCCTTTGGAAGGACTGGGATCAGTTGTTGCTTTGTCCCTAGAATTCTGTGCTCTGGAATGGATGCTCTGCAATTCTTTGTATTCAAGATGACCCCTTATGAATTCTGTGGACTGAGATGGGGTGAGATTGGATTTTTTCCAATTTATGGTTATGCCTAGCCTTTCTGCAAAGAGGAGAGAGTATGCCAGGGCTTCTTCCAATAGATGTCTGGTAGGGGCGGAGATGAGCCAGTCGTCTAGGTATGGAAACACCTGGAATCCTTGTAGTCACAAGTGAGCTGTGATGACTGCCATGCACTTTGTAAACACTCTGGGGGCTGTAAAGAGTCCGAAGGGCAGTACTCTGAACTGGTAGTGACTGGCTCCCGCACAGAAGCATAGGAATCTTCTTGATGGTCTGTCCACTTTTATGTGGTAGTCTGCATCTTGAAGATCTATCGAGCACATCCAATCGTCTTTTTCCAAAAGCGGAAGGATAGACTGTATTGTGACCATCCGGAATTTTTGTACTTTTACAAACTTGTTCAATGCACCGAGATCCAAAAATTGGTCTCCAGTCCCCGGTTTTCTTTGGCACCAAAAATAGTCTTGAGTAGAATCCGGATCCTATCTGGTCTGGAGGGACTATTTGGAATACTCTTTTTCTTAGCAGTTTTGAAATCTCTAATGCTGCTTCTTCCCTTTGACTGGGTGGGACGTCGGATAAGTAATCAGGGGAGCGGCACAAAGGTCGAAGGGAATATGATAACCTCTGGTTATTATCCATTGTACCCAAGAATCCGTGGTGATGGTTAGCCAGGCAGAAGGGTACAAAGAGAAACGACCCCCAACCACTTTCAGAGGAAAGCAGTTGGGCCGCTCTTCAGGAGTGCTGGTAGGATTGGCCAGGGAAAGAGTCCCTGGAACCTTGGTTATGTGGACCCCCTCTGCCCTGAAAAGGGCATCTTCCCTGTGAGTGTCCTCCTCTGCCTCTAGAGAAGAACTCGGCCTGTGTGTCCCAGAAAGGACCCAGAGACTTTTTGTACCATATCTTCCCACTTTTCTGGTTTCTGGAGAAAGCCAGTTGAGGGGAAGAATAACGGACACCCACGGCAGAAAGGGTCTTACCATCCTGTTCACATCTGGCCAGTGTGCTTTTAACCTTGGGTCCAAACAATGAAGAGGCTTCGATGGGAGCATTGAGAAAGGAAGCCTTGAAGGGTTCCACGAAATTACACAAGCGCATTGAGGCGTGTTGTCTCAGAACAATGCCTGAACTCGCCGCTCTAGCTGCTCCTTCTGATGCGTGAGATATCAGGCACATGGAGGAGTTAGATATTGATTCAATGGTGGCTAGCTGAGCAGCCGCTTTGTCACGGACCTCGTCAGACACAGCACCAGCCAAAGTTTCAGAGACCTCAGGAATTAAATCTCTCTGAAGCCTGGTAAAGTTTGCCATATAGTTCAGGGACCTGATTGCAAAGGTCGCTGATACAAAAGTATGCTTCCTTATTCTGTCCAGAGCCCGGGACTCTTTGTTGGGCAGATGGACAATCTGGCTTTCTTCTTCCGCCTGGTCCTTTTTAGTTGCGGCCTCCATCACCAAAGCATCTACAGGAAGACCTTTGGAACAATGGGGATCAGTAGCAGGAGGGGACAAAATTTTATCTGGCCTCCGGGGAATGGCCTCAACGATGTTAGGAGCCTTCCACGCATGCTGCACGATGAGCTGGACCAGTTCGTCGGCAGGTGGAGTAACCCAGGAGGTAGGGGGCCGGGAGCGAATGGCCTGCAGGAGCACAGACTCTTCAGAGGTCGGGTTCAAGGGCTGCCAGTCACCTCTCTGTTTAAAAATTTCAAGAATATCCCCGAAGGATACCTCAGAGGGTGAGCAAGGGGACCCTTCCCCATCATCAAAGTCTGTGCCTTCAGTAAGGGACTCCTCTGTGGAGTCCATGTGCTTCCTCTTGCACAAGCTCTTTTGAGGAACTTCCTCAGAGGGAGAAGCTGGGGAAGACAGTGCAAAAGGGGTCTCCTGTGGGAGTATATCCTGAGGCCCTTGCGCCCGGTGTCCACTAGGAGCAACTTGTGTACATTGCGGTCCAGAGTAGGGTGGGGAGAGAGATAGCACAGGATCCACAACTGCCGCCAGAGCCTTCTCCTTTAGCTGGAAGGCTGCTGCACCTGAAGAGGGGTGAGTGGCCAGGGCAGGGGTCACCCCTCTCCTAAGTTGCTCAGCCTGCTGACTCAGAGTCCCTGGATGGCTGTGAAACACCCAATTATGTATGCCACAGCTGACATCCTGGGTCGTAGCAAAACTCTCCAGCCACAAAGGCAAGTGTGGCTCCTTAGTGAGGTCCATAAAGGGAACTGTAGAAGGGGAAGACTGTGCTATATCAAGGGGCTTCAAAGGCAATGAAGGAGGAGAATAAGTAAATGTCTTTGGTAAAGGGTGATCACCTCCTGATGAAGGATAGGTCCTGGGAGGTGGGATACCTCTGGCCAAAAGCACTTGATCCACAAGACGCAACACGTCATATTCAGAGAGGCTTCTAGTGGACTTCATGGACATGGCTGAGGGGGAGTCAGGTCTATCCAATGACAGAGCAAGCTCAGTGCCCACCTCGGAGGTCTGCACTGAAAACAACGGGGCTGTAAAGGACTGAACTACAGGTGTCTGCACTGAGGAAATCATCGGTGCCGAAGTCATGGTCTGCACCGACGATAAGGTCAGTACCGAAGTGGTTGTCGGCGCTAAGGCTGGAACCAAAACAATCGGTGCCGGGTAAGTCGGAGCCGAAGAGGCAGTGGGTGTCAAAAAATACATCAACGTGATGACAGTGTGCATCAACTGGACAGTCGGTGCCGGGTCTGAACCGAGGAGCCCCTCGGTACCGATACGGTAAAGGGCACGCTAGTCGGTGCCGAAGGTCTAGGTACCGAAAGCGCTGGAGCTGAAGAAGTCAAATCCGAACTGGAAAGCTTAGCTTTCTTGGGTCTTGGTTCCTGGGCGTCTCCAGCAGGGGAAGAAGGAAGAGGCTTGGCCTTTATATGTTCATCACTCTTTTTCTTATGGGATCTTGGAGGGGTTGAAGCCTCCGACCCAGAAATAGTCTCTGAAAAAGGAGATTTAAGTAGCCCCTTCAATATTAATTTTTTTTTTTCTCCATCAACGTCCTGTTAGAGAAATTCTTACAAATCCTGCAGGGCGGGTCAACTGTTAAATGAGGCATACCCAAGCAATAGACATACAGGGAATGTGCATCTGAAGTACGTAATATATGGCCACAATCTAAACATCTTTTATATCCTGGGCTACCTTTTTTATCTGCCATGTTAGAAAGAAAGAAGGAAACCCCAAAAAAATACCAGCAATGGTACAAGAATTACCCGAAGGTAAGAAGGAAAGGGGGTTACCAATGATGGTAAAAAAGAAATTATCTTGCAGTAAAAGGAAAGGAAAGGAATAGAAAAGATTCAAGAAAGGATAGTCGCTAAATGCGATAAGGTAAGAGAAAACTATCTAATAACTTTTCTGTGAGAAAAGGCTGTTTTAGAATTTAGTATGAAGAAAAATATTGTACTTGGCTCAAGAGAAGTAGCTTGACGCGACCGAATGGCAATGCGGCAAACGAAATCTGAGGTAACAGAGAGGGGGATTCTGGGTAAGAGTTTTAGCTCGAGAGTTTGTAGCTGAACTGAGGTTGGAAGATGGCCGGCTCGGTTCCGAGGTTGGAACCAATACCCACACATACGGAAAGAACGAGGATTAACAATATCAGATGAGGATTTCTGAAATTGTTCATGCTTTCAACTATCAGATGCAGTCTTATCTGTGCAGGTATGTGGACGCAACCGAGAAAATCTGGTTGCGATAATACGTAAGTACCGATGATTTATATATATATATATATATATATATATATATATACACACACACACACATATATATATATATATATATATATATATATATATATATATATATATATATATATATATATATATACACACACATACATGGGGTCACTGTCAAATGTCGAAACATGGTTTATTGAAATCGTGTTTCAGCGGACACAATTTAGCGAAAGTGCATTTTATCGAAAATGCACTTTCGCTAAATGGGAAGTGGGAAATTAAAGAAACTACAATCCACTCTGCTACAGGCCCCATGAGGAGCTCGGTATCTCTCCAATGGCCCACATCTGATGAAGTGTATCAAACGAAAAGGAGACTTTAATACTTTTGTGTGTTTTGTGTTAGTGCTAGTGGTTCTGCAACTGTTGGAATCTGCTAAATAAACAAGTGTTCACTGAAGATTTTATCCGTGGCTTTATTGCTTCGCCTGACAGAGGTGCTAGTGTGGATTACTGGTCTTTGTGCTTTGGTACCTGGCTGCTTGCTGTTTTGGAAATTAAAGAAAGCATGCAGCTTGCATGCACTGTTAGTTGTAAATCAACATATAGTGTTGATTTACAACTAACAAAGCTATCGCAGACATCGTGGTACAGTGGGAATAAGGGAATATTCCCTTTTCCCCACTGTAGTGCGATCACGGAGTAAGAATAATAAAGTAGGGGGTGCAGGGGGGCTTGCCCCCCTGCATAACACTGTTTACTGTTATTTATTTATTTTTTTATGTTAATTTCTTTAGCGAAAGTGCATAGTCGACAATATGCACTTTCGACAATATGCACTTTCGCTAAAGTGTATTATCGGAAACACAATTTGAAGGATTCTGTTTTCGATAATACAACAGTAACCCATATACACACGTATATGTATGTGCGTGTGTGTATAAATATAAATATATAGATATATATATATATATATATATACATATATATATACACACACACACACACACACACACACATATATATATATATATATATATATATATATACACACACACACACACGTATATGTATGTGTGCATGTATAAATATAGATATATATATACATATATATATATATATATATATATATATATATATATATATTTATAAGCTCCAGACGTTTACACAACCTAGCTATATCTTTCTGAAGAAAAATAATGTCCCTAGCAATTATAAGTTAGACAAACTACTAAACAGCTACCACTCACAGATTACTCCGCCACAAGCAAGAGAGCAGCACATTCTCTTAATAATAAGGCATAGTACACACTGTTATATACAATGTTTTTCCCCAGCTCCCAATGTTTATCACATGACATTTTCCTGATGTTAAAATGCTCTTGCTCCCACCCCACATAACTAACTCTACTTAATGTCCTTTAATATCACATCCTACTTTTAGCTACTATACTTGTTCTCTAATTTGTATTAATTTTTTGCATTTGTTCTATTGCTAGCATGTTTTTTTTCTCTCAATGTTTTAATTGTTATGACTGCTATTATATATCTGAATAGTTTCACTTTATTCTGCCTACATTGTATTAATAACGTTCTGTCCCTAGACTGTCTCTGTCGAATATTATATGTATTTTTGTTTTTTTTTTTGGAGCTTTTCTCCCCAGGACTCCATTGAAAACGGGTTCTTTAAGGCCCAATGGACTATCCTGGTAAACCAACTGCAATAAATAAATAAATAAATAAATAAACAAGTAGTAAAACCAGACTTTACTTGTGAAAGTAACAATAAAATTTGCCAACACACATCCAAGTATTCTTCCTTTCCATGAATCTGGCTTGATGCGACTTAGCGATATGCAAGCCATAAAATCCATCAGCAATTACACACAAATGCATTTCAAAAGACAGTTCCTGGTCATTTATCTTTCCTTTTTTGTTACATTCACAAGTGCAGACACTTCAAAAAAGACATTCTCTGTTTTTTTTTTATATTAAAAAAGACAAGACGTACATACTTCTAAACTATCAGAATAATTCTATGCAAATTAAACAAGACAGAACAGAAATAAAAATATACTGCATCTTGAAATGTTTCCTTAAGACTGACATTAACCCTGGTATCAGAAAGTCAATGAACTGCACAAACGTTAATTCCTTTTAGCAAAAAAATCACTCCTATAATATCCAGTTGCACAATGCAAGACTAATAATTTTCATAACCAAACCAAATCTCCAGGGTCACTCTTGACAAAAAGCTGTTGTCAAATAGGCCTGGGTTGTTTAAAATAAGCTGAAGAGCATTACAAAAACATTTTGTTCTCCTTGTTCATCCTGTAAAATAAGTTAAATACTAAGAAGGGCACAACTCTGTATCTGAACCCTCTCTGTCATTGCAGGTTCTCTTTCTTTCATAGCACTGTAGCTGAAATCATGCCACAGTCATGTACAAGGCTCTATCAACCTTATTGTTCCTGGAAACAAATCACCCCCAAAAACACCCCATAATCATTATGGGTTTATAGGTTCATAGGTAGGTACTAGGCTATAGGCCCAAGGGCCTACGTAAGCCTAGCCAACAAGGTTCCCTGGCTTACGCCACCCAAGAAAGTTATTTTCCTGTGCTACTGTCGAGCAGAGACACAGTGTGTGTATTTCCTATTTCCCATCCACTCATCAAGATTTTTCTTGAAGAGTGCTAATGAAGAATTTTGCTTGACATAGATGGGTAGCCTGTTCCAGAGTATGTGAAGTCTCTGGGACAGGAATCTATCCCTCCAGCATGTCCTGTTTATTGTGGTGACAAGGTTTATGTCCCTAGAGTGTGTAGCTCGGAGGGATTGGGATTTCTTTAGGTGTAGCGTGTCCAACAGCTCTGGGTTTGACATAGCTTTATGTTAGGCAGAGATCACCTTGGAGTAGGCGATATGCTATGGAGTAAAACTGGAGTTTTTTTGAGACGGTCAGTGTAGGGCATTTGTTTGAGGCCAGTTATCCTCTTTGTGAGGTACTTCTGTGGCCTTTCCAGCTGCTGCTGATGTCTTGTGAGGTACATTCTAAAAGGGGTGTTGTACTCTACAATGGGTCTAATGAGTGTCGAGTAGAGGGGAAAATTACCTTTTTTTTCCTGGATGAGAACCCTTTTATGATGAGGTGTACCATGTAGAAGGACTTCCTGACTACTGTGGCGATGTGACTATCAAAGGAGAGACTACTGTCCACCTGGGTCCCAAGGTCTCTTATCACACATTCAGTGTTAAGTAGATTGCTGCCTATGTGGTAGTTCATGGGTACAGAGTTTTTACCAAAGGGAATGACACTGCACTTTTTGGCATTGAGCTTGAGGTCATGGCTCAGACACCAGGCATCTGTCTCAGCGAGGTCCTTTTATAGGATGTCCACATGATTTGGGGACTTGACTATGGCTCCTAATATGCAGTCATCTGCGAACTTCGTTAGCCAGAGGCCTTCTTTGTTAGCCTGTACTTCAGAGAAGTAGATACCAAACAGGAGAGGTCCCAGGACTGAACCCTGTGGTACTCCACTTGTCACTGGTTTGAGGTCAGATTTGGAGTCGGCAACTTTTACAGTGTGAGTTCTGTCAGTGAGCCAGTTGGCAACCCATCTTGTGACGTAGGGATTTATACCTAGTTTAGTGAGTTTAGCTATAATTCCAGAATGGGGGATGGTGTTGAAAGCCTTGGCAAGGTCAAGATAGGCTGTGTGAACCACCTTACCCACATCTACGGCTTTGGTGACTGCCTCAAAGAGGTCACCAAGGCTCAGGAGGCGTGATCTGCCTTTCACAAACCCGAACTGGGTGGGATCCAGAGTTTGGAGGTTACCAATCTCTTTGTTTATGAGTTCCATGATGATACGTTCCATGGCCTTGCAGACTAGGCTCGTCAGGCTAATAGGTCGATAGTTCCTGGGATCAGTGGTGGCTCCCCCTTTGTGGAGTGGGATAACTGTTGCTGTGTGCCATTCAGTGTGCATAAAGCCTGATGTGAGACTATTATTGAACATGGTGCTTAGGTGGGGAGCCAGTTTGTTCTGAAGTTCATGTAAAACGTAGCCTGGGATGTTGTCCGGTCCCATGGATGCTGTGTTTTTGGCTTTAGAGAGTGCAGCTTTTACCTGCGTAGTTGTGATTACAGGGACTCTGCATTCTTCCTGTATAGATATGGGCCCTTTAGGGGGTGAGGGGCAGTAAAGTTAGCACTGAACCTATTTGCCAGGATGTTGACAATATCAGTTGGTTTTGTAATTTTCGTGCCATTGTGCTGTAACTCAGAGTAGATCTGGGTGTTGCCATCGAGATTCTTGACATAGCTATAGAATGCTTTGTGGTTGTCCTTAGAATTAGTGGCTGTTTTGTTTTCGTAGCTAGCTTTGCAGGATCTTATAAGGGATCTCAGCTTCTTATTGAGGCTGACCAGGGAGCTCCTCCACTCATGGGATTTTACTCTCTTTTGCAACAGATTCGTCCTTCTGTTGCACAGTTTGTTTATGGCAGGGGACCACCAGATTGGCACCCTTTATTTGGAGGATAGTGTCTTGGTTCTGTTTGGGATAGCACGATCCATGCACTCGTGTAAGTGCTTAGAGAGTGCATTTGTGTAGGATTCAGCAGTTGTAACTGTATTGTCCATCTGCATGTGTGTTATGAAGTTCACCACTTCTGTTTTAAGAAGCATGAAGTTGGCTTTAGAGAAATTTTTTACCTTGGTTTCCTTAATGGGGGGTGGGGGCGGGATATGGATATCAAGGGTGATTAGCTTATGGTCAGATTGAACCACATACATCCTTATGATTTAATGCCCCCATTGACAGTATACTAAAATCTTTTTCTACTTCAGCAGTATACATTTTTGTCCTATGTAAAACATATTAACTTGAAATTTGTCCCACCCAAAACATTAAAATCATGGATTTCTCTTTTTTGATGTGCCCTACCTAAAACATATTGCCCACAGGATCTTAACACTATATTATTAAAATCATGGCTTCCTCTTTTTTTGATATGTATCCTACTTGAAACATATTACACACAGAATCTTAACACTATATTAAATCAATGCAACTGGGAACCACTACGAACCCTAGGATTAGACCAAGCTGTAGACTACTTTAGCAATACATTTACCAATTTCCTTAATACAGTCACTCCCATCAGGAAAATCAGAGCTAAGGCAAGCTATACACCATGGCTAAGTAGGGACACAAGCGCTCTGCTAAAGTCCAGAGATAAGGCCTGGAAAAAATGGAAGGACAACTCTAACCAAGCTAAACAATATTATCAACAACTTAGGAATCAGGCTGAAAAACAAACAAAACTTGATAAACAGAACTATTTCCTAGGTACCCAAAACAAACATTCAAAAGATCCCTAAAAATTTTGCCGAGCCATCAACTCCCTATTAAAACATGGCAAAACTACCACTCCTGCTCCCACCTCCTCCAATAATAATAAAATCATAGCCTCCCAATTTAATCATCACTTTATGGACTCCATCCAGACATTATCCACCCAATTATTCAGAAATAACTCCTCTTCTCTCTCTACCAAAAGTCCAGATAACATGCCCTCCTTTACTCTCTCACCTGTTCCCACCTCTACTATTAAAAAACTCCTCCTAAAACTGAAACCTACCACCCTTACAGCTGACAGTATACTTGCTAACTTTCTAAAAATAATCACTGAATCCTTATCTTACCGTGTTTCAATCCTTATCAACCGATCTATACAGGAAGCCTATGTCCCTCAACTGTGGAAAGTTTCATACATCATTCCACTCCATAAAGGGGGCAACTCCTATGACTTCTTAAGTTACCGTCCCATAGCCATTCTGTCCCCATTATCTAAGCTTCTTGAGAAATGTATTCACTCTCAAGTTATGCAGTTCCTGAATGCACATAAACTCCTCTCCACCACACAACATGGCTTCCACCCATACCACAGCAGAACTTCTGCTCTTGTCTCTTTTACCAATCTGGTTAACCAACACAGAAATGACAATAATTTTGTATCTGCTATTTTCTTAGATCTCTCCAAAGCTTTCGACATGGTATCACACCCAATACTGTTAGATACTCTAGCCTCCCTATCCTTTGCCCCCTCTGCTATCTCCTGGTTCACAAACTACCTATCAGACAGACAGCAATCTGTTCAATGGCAAGGTGTGGTATCTCCTCTACTTCCAACTACCATAGGCATACCATAAGGCTCAATTTTGGGCCCACTTCTTTTCTCTGTTTTTACAAACAATTTACATACCTCCACCCAGCAAGTAACACTTATACAGTATGCAGATGACTCAACGCTTATCTGCTCAGCCCCATCCCTTACCACCCTACAACAGCTCACCAAGAATTATTTAGCTCTGTGGAAAGATGGATTATTGATATCCAACTTATCCTAAACCCCAACAAGACTAAAATTACTCCTGTTCACCCCTACTAAATCTAAAGCCACTCCCCTTTCCTTCTCTATCACTCCCAAAAATGGCACTGTCATCTCTCCTTCTGCCCATACTAAACTCCTCAGTGTAGAAACAGACAAATTTTTTTCTTTAATGTCCATATTGCTCAAACCATCAAAAAGGTACACAAAAAAATGGGAACTCTTTACAGACACAAGAAATTCCTCACAGACAAGGTATGGATCACCCTAGCCCAAACTCACCTATTGTCCACTTTAATGTATGCAGCACCAATCCTGACCCAGACTAGAAAAACTGATCTTCAGAAATTTGAATCATGTTATATCAAAATTGCCAAGTTTGCTAACAACTCCACCTTCAGAACCCATCACTGTCAGGCACTAAGGGACCTACAATGGCTAGAACTTCCTCATTTATTTAGCTACCATCAGTTAGTCATTGCCTCAACATCCTGAGGTACCCCGACAAAACTCCAGTACTAAATCAACTACTCTCCCACTAGTCTGCTAATAGTCCTCTCCATTCTTCTGACATATCTCTCCTCTGTATCTGTAGAGCTAATAGCACTGCAGTGAAAGCACTATTCCCGCACACCATAGCTAAAATCTGGAATAATCTCCCCCTCTGTGTTACTTCTGCCTCCACATCCACGCACTTCAAAACCTCACTTAAATCACATCTTATGAAGACCTGGCTATGTCCATGTACTACTTATCACTGCTTTTCCTACTTCTCTTACCTTCCTTCCTAGTCTTACCTACTGTAGACATGTCACAGTTAGTAAGCTCTAATAATTGATCTCTAGATTTGTATTAATTCATGTTTGTGATGATGGTTTTTAACTTACCTTTTGTTATTTTGTATGTTTTCTGTGCTATATTTTTGTCTGTACAATATTTTTGTCATTACTGCTAACTAATGTGGAGCTTTTCTCCCCGGGCCTCCACTGTAAATGGACCGTGTCCAGTCGGACTATCCCAGTTAACAAATGAAAAATAATATAAAATAAATAAATAAAATAAACACACAAACCCCCCCTCTTTGGTGAAGTACATTTAACTTGCTCTTGTTGAGACTTAGTTATCTCTCCAGCCTTGCTACCAAAATTCCTTTTCAGGCCCATATACCCATCTCCCAGGTTCATGTTTCTCCCACTCCTACTATGATTTCCAGTATTTACACCTTTAACAGAAGATGTTCTCTCACTGACCCATGCAGTTACCCAATCACTCATTTTTGCTTTAAAAGCACCCCTTCACTATCAACTTTTGTCAACATGGCACTCCACAGTCTCTTCTTACCTCCCAGTCACCACCAGTGTACCACAAAGCTCCTCCTCTATAACATTTTCACCAACACCCTCTATACTTCCACACAACAAGCAACCCTAATACAATACGCACATAATTTCACTCTTATTTGCACATCTGACAACATGGAACACCTCCAAAACATTACTCAGGAAGCTTTAACAGCCACTAAAACATGGGTTCATAACTCAACTCACGCTCAACCCAAAAAAGACCAAACTATTACTTTTCCCCTCAAATCTTTCTCTCACAAAAAAATAAATAAAAGCTCTCTCTCTCTCTCTTGATAATACAACCACTGAAGTCACTTTTCTATTTGGAGTAAAATTGGATGATACTCTTACATCTGACCTGCATATTTGACAAAACTGAGTAAGAAAAAAAACTCATCAAAAACTAAGGATGCTTTACAGAGCCCAAAACTATCTCACTGACGAAACTAAAGCTATACTTACCACTGCTTATCTCTTCCCTACTCTTCCCTGCTCTTCTTTATGATGCTCCCAGCCCTACTAACCGCCAGGCTTCACAAAAATTAAAATTGGAAGAATGGTATAACAAGGTTGCTAAATTTGCAGCACATACCCCTTTCAGAACCCAACACTGTATAGCACTGAAAAGCCTAAATTGGTCAGGACTGCCACATCAATTAACATACACAACTTCTTAACATCTAAAAATTATCCAGCATTCATCTGCCTGTCCAGCACTAAGAACATTCTACACAACAGTGTTCCCATTCAGCCACGGTGATTCAGTAACCAAAATCTCCTGTCTGTCTACATGCCTAGCAAATCTGCTGGTCATTGTCTATACTCGTACAAGGCTGCTATGGCCTGGAACTCCTTATCTATATCCAGCAGGTCTATACCCTCCCTCCCATCTTTCAAAACCACTCTGAAAGCCTTCCTAACTAAAATCTGGCTTTGTTCTTGCTCAAATCCAGGATAAACTATATCCCTAAATGTGAACAAGTATCTATTCATTCCTTATACTTCCTTACTCTCCCTTCTTCACTTACTTCCTTACTGAATTCTCTTCCCACCTTCTCTCTAAATATACAATGTCTGTTTTTCCCTCACCTCATATTGCAATTCCTATCTGTATTAGACTAACTAACCTTTACTTTGTCTACAAACTCTCTAAAGTTAAATGATTGTCATATACCTTGTATCAGTTTTAACCAATATTATTATATTATGTCTAATTTGTCATAATTATTTAAACTGCAAATGATTGAAGATTGTAAAATTATTGTTTTTAAAATGTTTTGTAATAATTCGGAGCTTTTCTCCCTGAGCCTCCACTGATAATGGACTTCTACTCAGACTTTCCCGGTAATCAAATGTCAATAAATAACTTGAGACCTTCCAAACATTTACCCCATCCCTGTCACAATCCCCCCATCCCACACCTTAAGTTTTCTGGGTGACCTATGTTACACAGACTCAAACACCTTCCTAAAATGTAAGCGCAGCACATCTTCCAGATTTCCATTATTTACCTCCTCTATCACCTACCCACTCGTAAAAAATGAAATAATTTAGCCTTCATATTGCCTACCTGAGTTTTCCTTAAGTGCTGTAGGTTCAACTTGATGTGCTGGAATTAAGTTGGTTATTGGACCAGGACTGAGTTATAATTTAAATGACCAAAGAACTCTGACATTCTGACCCTAGAAAACAATAAACTACATTTTTTTTTCATTAGTTTATGTATTTGTTTATATATATTAATTAAGTTGGCACCTGCTTCCAGGGGAAAAAACTAGGTGCAGTACATATATTTATAAACTTAAAAATTATGGTATAGTTTAATCTGGTTGCAAATATAATGGAAACAGACTGCAGTATTTAAAAAAACTTTTTAAGTCCCATAGCCTCAAAAGGCCACGGATGCAGTTTCATGCAACCTTGTTTGTAATGGGTAAAGCCAACCAACAGGCAAAAATGTAAGTTGTTTCAATTAACTGTACAAATTAGTTATGTGAGTAAGGAAGAGAAATTATAGGGTTATATAACCAGACAACTTAGTACTCTGTTGTGGATTAAAATCAGTAAACAATGTTACTATGGAAAGAAGTACAAACTACTACTGGACATTAGGGAAAGATTTGGTGGAAGTAAGTCAGAAAGTATAATGTAGTGAAAAGGAAACTGATGGGATGGGAAGTAGGCATGGAAATATGATCTTACAGGAAGAGCAAAGCAAGAAGGGTGATTGCATACTGGGGTTATGTATATTTAAGAGTCTGCTATGTTGATGAGGGTAGATGTGATGACAGAAAATATTAAGCCATGAAAATGTAGGTTAGTAAAAGCAAATGCAGGTTAGGTGCAAGTGATAACAGACTGGGTATGTATGCGAGATGGGAACACCTGTGACATACCATTATCTTAATCTTGTCCTAGATCACCTCTTTGTACTGCTGTGTAGAGTTACTGCATGAAAAAACTCACCATGAGTTGCCTAACTATCCACTCTGTGTAGGAAACATTAAGTTTTTTGCATAAGGTCTTCACAAGAAAGTACTGAAGACTGAGGGAGGGAGGGCGTTCAGCAGAATACTTGGAGTATACTTTTACCTCAAGGCCAAAGGCAGATTTAGGATATCGAGTCCTTTGGTACTATATCCTATAGCATGTTTGTAATCAGTGCCCATATCTTTTAGTTCATAATCTTAAAGCAAATAAACATGCATCAAGTACAATGTTTAATGAATTTTCTTTGGTATTTATGGAGAACATGAATGCAGAAATCCCTTTAGATAAGTGACGCTAATAAGTAAATCTGAAGAAAATTCTCCACTGAAGGTATGTAGTCAGAGTGGCAGAATGTGAAGTAAAGGTTTTCCATCCAATGTTGTTTTCTTGTCATATTTTTCTACTTACAGTTTATTACAGCAAACCACAAGAGTAACCTCATGACGGCTTGAATGTTTTACTCTTTTATTCTATCCTTCATTAAAAGTGATATGTTCCAATTCTATTAAGCTATTATACAGAGTAAATCTGCCTTACAGATCCAGGGTCTTAGGTTCAATAGTAACTACAAGTCATCTCTTGTGAGGACTTTGCATGTGTTCCCCACATCTGCATGCATTTATGAATTTTCCTTGGCTGCTCTCATACTACATGCTAGTTGATTGGCTACCCTAAAGGAGTGTGTGTGTGTGTGTGTGTGTGTGTGTGTGTGTGTGTGTGTGTGTGTGTGTGTGTGTGTGTGTGTGTGTGTGTGTGTGTGTGTGTGTGTGTCTGTGTGTGTGAGCGAGTGTGAGTGAGTGTGTGTGTGAGTGAGTAAGTGAGTGTGTGAGTGAGTGAGTGTGTGTGTGTGTGTAATGACAGTAACATAGCTGACTGTGGGTATAATCGGCAGTAGGACAAGATCACTACAATACCAGGGTTTATGGAATATGCCCTTCCCCCGTTATGGTGAAGGTTCATATCTAAGTACTAGGCAATTGGGCTACAGACCATTTCAAGCCTAACCAAAACACTTTTTCAAAGTAAGGAGGCCAAGACAAGATAGACTGGGAGAGAATTTGAGGCTGCCCATCCAATTATCTAGATTTACCTTGAAGGTGGGAAGTGTGCAACTCCACATGTCATGTAGTGGACGTTTGTTCCAGAGGTGAGAGATTTATTGGTATATGAATCTAGCATACCAACATGTCTAATTTATGTGCTGATGAAGGTCGAGTTCCTTTAACCGAGTATTTGATGTACCATTAGTTCTACAAAGGAACAGGAGATCAAAAAGGTTTGGATATTTCACGGCACGAAAGGCTAGATATAGATCTCCATGGAGGAGTCTGTAAGAGACAGAGTACAAAGAAAGGGCTGCCATTCTCTCCTGATAACTAAGATTTTTGTGGCCACTGATCTTTTTTTTAGATATGAATCTCCGAGGTCTCTCAAGTTGTGCAATATGTTTATATAAATGGATGCCAAAAGGTACACTACATTCAATAATGGGTTTGATAAGATATGAGTAAAGTGCAGTTAAGACTTCTTTGGATCTACTGCTATCCATCGCACAATATACAGATTTATATTCAGATAATGCTTGCATGGGAAATAGTGTCAAAGGTTTTGGCCAGGTCTAGATATGTTGTATGCACTGCATAACCTCTATCCACTGCTTCTGTTGCTTTTTTTTCAAAGACATTAATGAGATTTAAGAGGTAGAACCTTCTTCTGATAAAGCAAAATTGATGAGGGTCTGGGATTGAGAGATTTTCAATGTCCAGATTAATGACGTCTGACATAATGTGCTCCATAACTTTCCATATGAGGCCAGTGAGACTAATGAGTTTGTAGTTACCAGGGCTGCAGTTGGACCACCCTTGTGTAATGCCATTACAATAGCTGTTTTGCAGGCTTCAGGGGTGTAACCAGCGGAGAGACTTTAATTAGAAGGTTGGGAGGGTGGCCTAATGGTTAAGGTGTTTGCCTTACAAACACAAGGTGTAGGGTTTGAGTCTCACAAGAGATAATTGGCTAGGCTTAAAATGGCTCTCAAGGGCAGTTAGCTTAGTATGAACCTATGACCTAAAATTAAAGAGTTCAAGTAGGGGTTATGGAAGGCCATATTTGGCAAGGATAATCAGGCAACCTGGTATGTTCTCAAGGCCCATGGATGAAGCATTCTTAGTTTTTGAAAGAGCTGAGAGAACTTGTTCCATAATAATTAAAGGAAGAGGCTGGGATTGTGGAACCTGTTTGATAGCTATAACTGTGGGTGGAGTAATATTTGCACTAAATTTGTTAACTAAGATACTAGCTATTTCCTTTGGGTCAGAGAGCATAGTATTATTGTGGACTAGCTTTGAACAGTGTTCGGTGTTAGTTCTTAATTTCTTCACATAGTTAAAGAAAGATTTGCAGTTATGTTTGGTTTTAGTGCCTTAAGTTCATACTCAGCCTTGAGCTTCCTAATGGTTCCCTCAAGCTCTTTGTTAATTTGCTTAAGTGTGCTCTTATGGTGGGTAGAATGAGACCTCTTACAAGCATTAACCAGTTTCTTTCTCTTGTAGGAATATGTAAGTAGCAAAGGGTGGAGGGGGCACAGCCCCCCACATGGACAGTGCAGGTTGGCTTGGCCCCTGTAAAAAACACAGGTTTGACATGCATGCATGCTGTGATGTTATCTTTCAGAGCATGAGTACCGACATAGCAATGTTTTTGTTGCTGATGTTAGTGATGTCAGCATTTAGGTGTTTCAGTTATTTTAGTACACACGCACATATGCAACTGTATATATATATATATATATATATATATATATATATGTATATATATATATATATATATATATATATGTGTGTGTGTGTGTGTGTGTATGCATGTGGGTGTGCTTACAATTATCTCAACAGTATAATACTCATAGTCACAATGTTAGCAAAAAAATTCTAAAGACTAAATATCAACAAAAACTAATTAAACACCCTTCATTCTCCATGTTTGGTTATTGTATTCTACCTCCCTTGCTAATTATATATGCCAACTCTAAGGTCACATAGGAGGGGGGAAGGGCAAGGACATATACCCTTCCCTCCTACAACATCATTTTTGTAGATATTGTGTGTTTTAGATATTTTTGTTGATATTATGTTGCTTAGATTATTTTAAATTCATCCATATCTATATCTACATCTATCTTTATATATATATATATATATATATATATATATATATATATATATATATATATGTGTGTGTGTGTGTGTGAGTGATTGTGCATCTTATGTTCCCATGCCTTTATATGCATACACACACACATATATGTATGTATGCGGGTCTACTTCTTATGTTCAAAATTTCGGTACATAGAAACTCTGAACATCACAGACCAGAGGATCAACTTTCCGAAATATCGAATCAATGAAAAAAAAAATGTAAAAATTGAAAACTTCTGATTTCATATTTTTGCAGGGGGGCAAGCCCCCTGCACTCCCCACACCCCCTGCTACTTAAATATACCAATTCCGAGATCACACTACAGTGAAGAGAATTGTAAACTTCCTGTTCCACACTGTACAGCGATCTCCATTCACAAGGTTTGATATTTCGGAACTTAGATCCTCTGGTCTTCGATGATAAGAGGTTCGATGTTTCGGAAGTTCGAACATATGAAGGGGATCCGTATGTATGCATACATCTATATCTACATTTATATTTTCATATATACATATAAAAGTTTACAGTCAAAATGTTGAACATAGACTTTGTGAACACAGGAATGCTGAATGCTAGATAGCCGATTCCCCACTGTGCATTCACTGATATGAGCTTCATGTAATGAACAGAGATCGTGGTACAGTGCAGATTGGGACATTTATCCCTTTCCTCACTGTAGTGCGATCTTGGAGTTGGAATATATAGTTAGTAGGGGGTGCAGGGAGCTTGCCCCCCTGCAAAAATGTGATTTGAAATGTAGAAGTGACACTTACCTGAGCTCCTATACAGACATAGCATTTGATTTGTTTGTTTGTATCTTTCGGCTTTTCCCAGTTAGGGGTCGCCACAGCGGAACTCCGGTCCGCTAATGATTGGTAGTGGATTTTTACATACCGGGTTACCAGCCCTGACGCACAACCTTCAACGAAGGCACGCCCCATTCACGTATGCCTCCCCATAGAAGACACTCTAGCTGAGAATTGAACGGGACGTCTTGCTATGAGGTGACAACGCTACCGCAGCACCACCACCGCAGTAGACATAGCATTTGATATTCAGCAGAAAATGTTGAATCTGCTGAATTCGTTCATCAGATTCGACATTTTCACCTAATTAATATGCAGGGATTCAACACAGCTGTTCAATGTTCCGAATGGTATTTTTTTAAATTTTAGAGATTTTGACAGTAAACTACATACACACACACACACACACACACACACACACACACACACACACACACACACACACACACACACACACACACACACACACACACACACACACACACACACACACACACACACACACATATACATTTATAGAAAAAGAAAGATAGCTGTGTTTTATGTATTTATAGTGATGCCTTAGATGTGGAAAGTGGGAAATATGTCTTTAAAAATGCCTTGTATCTTTAAATTCTCACAAAAATTATCCAGGTAATTGGTTATATTATCTAGAATAATGGGAAACTAGTTACCTGTGTAGTGATATATAAAAAGGTTGTAGCCTGGAAGGCAGAAATTAGGAATCAGTTTCTTCAACTTGAATGGATCATCTTAGGTGTACAGAAGAGTCTTCTGCCCAAAGATTCATTGTTCTTGGTGATGGATGACCCATTCAAGGTCTGTTGCGGATGTAGCCTGAAAGAAGATCAGGCAAAGACTTTCTGTAGAGTTGGAAAGAATGAAGACATAGGAAAAGTATGTACCCATGACCTTTATTTTACAGCATGGTTGTTGGAAGGGCTGTGTGAGCCTGAAACTGTGTGAAGTAAATTTCGTAGAGTTACCAATGTGGACTGTGAACCTTCCATAAAAACATAAATGTAAATACTTCAGGAACTAACTGCTGAGAGAGCTATGTTTTCATGCCATCCTTCAAATACATTTGTGTTTTCTGTATGCCTGCTTCCATTGTGTTTTTAAAAGTAGAGAATGTGTATGTGTATTTGTCTTATATTCTGTCCATGGCCCAGGCCATGAATGAAAAGTATCCCAATAGAAAGCTGTTAAAAAAATAACAATTTCCTCTTTTCAATTCAATAAAGTTTTATATTACAAAAAGAAATAATATATTTAAGCTGTTTACACATTTTATATTTCGTTGGTTTCAAGGTATTGAACATAATATATTAATAGCTGCCATGAGAATATTAAAAGTAATCAGTTAATGGTGACGGTCTTTAAAAATATGAAGGCAGGTAAAGTGTTGGAAGCAAACAAACTACTAATACTGAAAAGAAAGGACTTGACAACAGCTGGTTTGCAGGAAGGAACAGAGGATAAAGATCACTCATGCCTTTTTCCATATGGCTGAACTTGGGCCCTATCACCTTAGAATACTGAGGAAAAAGCTGAGGTTATTTAGTTCAAACCACTAATAGGACAGTTGCAGAGCATGGACTTGAGATTTCATAAAACTATTTATAGTAACACTGCATTTCTGCTTCAAATTGCAGACTAAGACTACAAAACACATTTTAGCATCATTATTCATGTACAGTACTGGACAGAGAGGAGATCAATGGACCATTTCTAATTACAGGGCAGGCTAATAATTTTTTTCTAGGCTGCATTGGAATATTCATTACAACCTGTCATTGCATCTTCTGTCACACTGCCAAACCCCATAGGAAGATTCACATAAAGTGCAAATTACAGTGAATGTAGATGGTATATACCCATGAGTGACTAATAATTAATGCTGAAACATCAGTACATGCACCAGTGAATGTCACTGGGTCAGATCTTCTCTATCTGATGCAGTAAACTGCACAGTGACGCCAGATACTTTGTACTAGTCAAATCCCTAAACACTTGTTAATCAAATATATCATAATAGAAACAAATGGCTGTGTTAACAGATAAATAAGCTACAGAGACAGAGAGAGAAAGTCCACAGTAGGAAGAGAAAATTAACAAAATTTCTCCATACAGAATATGTGTGCTGACTAGTTTTAAGTGCAGCAGCATAAAATAAACATGTCCTGTACTTCAACGTCTAACAATGCAGTAGTAAAATGAGGGACTGCAGAAGAGAACATTGAATAAAAGGAAATACAGATAATTGGCAATAGCTCAATAAAAGAAGTTATGTACTCACCATTAACGTTCCATGTTGGTAGTCCATCTCACCCTTCATTTTTACATATGGGTTCGGAGCCGATCCTCGGCTCCAACTCAGCCGATTTACAAGCTGGGAGACTTCTGGTTGGCTCGTGGCTAAGCAGGTATCCCATGGTGCACCAGAACAATCCCCAGATCTTGTTTGCTGCTCACTAGAATAACTACCATAAAAACAACCAATACTAACGGGTCTCCAACCAAGGGCAACCAAATTATTACTTACAGATCTTACAGGATGGGGGAAGGAGGGCAGGTTGGTAAAAATGAACGGTGAGATGGACTACCAACATGGAACGTTATGGTGAGTACATAACTTCTTTATGTTAGGTAGTTTGATCTCACCTTCATTTTTATAGTTTGATCTCACCTTCATTTTTACATATGGGACAGCGTCCCTAGTGCCTTGTTCTTGGGTGGCTCATTGGAAAATACTCTTGAGCACCGTGGAGCCAAAGGATGCTCTTCCCCTGGATGTCAAATCCAATTTGTAATGTATAGTAAAAGTGTGAGGGTTAGCCCATGTAGCTGCTGCACAAATATTATCATGCGGCACCCTGGCTTGAAAGGCTGCAGAGGTAGACAGCGATCTGGTAGAATGAGCCTTGATCCTGTAGGGTAAGGGTTTGCCCTCTGAGCTATAGATAAAGGCTATACAACTGGAAATCCAATTAGATAGTGTCACTTTAGAAACTGGTAAGCCCAATCTAGAGTCAGAAAAGGAAATGAACAATTGATCTGATTTCCTGAAAGCCTTAGTCCGCTGTAGATAAAAACGTAGTTGTCTATGAACGTCTAGCCAATGAAAACGGTATTCAGCTGCATTACAGTGGTTAGGGAAGAAAACTGGGAGTTCTATTGATTGGTTTAAAGTAGCATTAGAACAAACTTTGGGAACAAAGGAGGGATTAGTACGTAATAACACCATGTCTATGTAAAAAAATCAAATACGGTGGCTTAATAGACAAGGCCTGAAGCTCCGATACCTGTCTAGCTGATGTGATAGCTACCAAAAACAAGGTCTTCCAAGACAAAAACTTTAGAGAAGATGAGTGAGAAGGTTCAAAGGGTGGAGAAGTCAATTTGGACAACACAAAATTTAAATCCCAAGAAGCCACTGGTTCTTGCAGAGGTGGTCTGACTAGAGTGGCCCCTTTCAAAAAGGTCTTGCATAGCTTATGAGACATTAAATTGGTATCTGGAAAACCTAAATGAAAATGAGAAATCGCCGCCAATTGGACTCTAATAGTGGCAGTGTCCGATCCTTGATGAAAAAGCTCAGACAGAAAATCCAGAATCACAGGGATAGAAGCAGTGTATGGATCTACATTCATTCTCTGTGCCCAAATAGAAAATATTTTCCATTTACTGCCATACAGCCTCCTAGTTGAAGGTTTATGGGATGACATAAGAATATGTGACACTGAAGATGATACATCATGAAGCCTGACTATGGATGGAACTGGAGCAGCCATGCTGTCAATTTGAGGGTGTGGATTGAGGGGTGTAGTGAACCCGACATGTGAGTCAATAGATCTGGAGCTGGGTCCAGAATCCAAGGATCGTCCAGGAGGAGACGCTCGAGGAAGGGGAACCAGACCTGACAAGGCCAGTAAGGAGCAGTGAGGATCAACTTGCTTTCCAGCTGACTGGCTTTCTGAATCACTTTGGAAATGAGAGGGAAAGGAGGAAAAAGCATACAGAAGTCCCATGGGCCAATCATGAGCCAGAGCGTCTCTGGGAGACTCCCCCGGAGGGGGAATGAGAGCAAAACAGCTGCTGCATTTGGTATTGACTGGGCTGGCAAAACAAAAAGGTCGCAGCAAGGCTGTCCACATTTCTGGAAAATCTGATCCACTGTTTCTCGTTTCAGAGACCACTCGTGAGGCATTAGGATTGCCTGGTTGAGCTTGTCGGCTATCATGTTGGTCATCCCTGGAATGTGGGTTGCAATCAGAAAGTGCTGGGAAGAATTCGCCCATTCTCAAACTCGCATGACCTCTCGACAGAGTGGGTACGATCTGGTACCGCCCTGTTTGTTGATATACCAAACCACCGACATGTTGTCTGATTGTATCGCAATTGTCCCTAGAGGGAGAAGGTCTTGAAGTGCTTGCAACGCCAGAAGCACCACCCTCATCTCCAGAACACTGATATGCAGATGAGCCTCATGTTCTTGCCATGTGCCTTGGACAGTCCTGCCAAGATAATGCCCCCCCCCCACCCGATCTATGAGGCATCCGTGGTCACAGTGGCAATGGGCTGGGCCGGAACAAAGGGGGCACCCATGATCAGATGATTGGGATCTATCCACCAACGAAGGTCCTTCTTGCATGATTCCATCAGCAGGATAGGATGACTCAGTAGGAGAAATTGGAAGGACCACTGGGAAAACAGAAGCCACTGGAGAATTCTCATATGTAACCTGGCTAATGGTACCAGTAGGATTGTGGAAGCCATAGTCCTGAGGAGCTGAAGAATCCACTTTGCTTTGACTTTTTGCAACGGGAGAAAGCGTTGAACTTGGGAGACTAAGTTCTGTGCCCTTTCGGTGGGGAAACTAGCTGTCTTATTCACTGTGGCTACCTCTGCGCCTATAAAAATCACAGATTGAGAGGGCAGTAATGCAGATTATTTCCAATTTACAGAGATCCCTAACTGAGCACAAAGATGAATCATGGCGTCCCTGTTTTGAATGAGTAGATGCCTGGTGGGGGAGGTCAGGAGCCAGTCGTCCAAATACAGAAACACCTGGAATCCCTGATGTCTCAGGTGAGCTGTCACTACTGCCATGCATTTGAACACCCTGAGGGCTGTGGTGAGACCAAAGGGCAGAGTGTGAAACTGATAGTGAGTGGCTCCCAGCCGGAAGTGTAGATGGCTTCTGGACGCCTTGTCCATTTTTATGTGGTAATAGGTGTCCTGAAGATCCAGAGAGCACATCCAAAAGTCTTTCCCTAACAACAAGAGTATAGACTGCAGTGTTACCATCTGAAACTTGTCCTTCTTCACTGATTCGTTCAATCTGCTGAGGTGCAATATTGGCCTCCAGTCTCCGGTTCATTTTGGAACTAAAAAGAACCTGGAGTAAGTTCTGGATCCTATCTGGTCTGCTGGGATGGGCTGGATGTCTCTTTTTGTGAGCAACTCGTTGATCTCCACAGCTGCCTGATCTCTGAGATTGGGTGGGACATCTGGGATCCTTTTGGGAACAAACGGTGATAGGGAAAAGGGAATGATATAGCCTCTGGTAACAACTCTTTGTACCCACTTGTCTTGGGTGATATTTAGCCAGGCTTCTTGGTACAAAGAAATGCGACCCCCGACCGGCCACAGAGAAGCACAGTCGGGCTCCACATCAGGAGCGCTGATAAGGCCACCCTCAAAAGGAATCAAGGCCTTGTTGATATTGCGGACCGCCCCTGCCTCTAGGGTGACATCTGCAGTTTCCTCCTCCTTTGCCTCCGAAGGAGGATTCACCCTGTATGTCAGGAAAGACCCTCTGGGACTTCTTGAACCACATTTTACCGCCTCTTTGACCCTTGAGGTATGGTCTGGAAGGGACAGTAAAATGCACTCCCACAGCAGAGAGTGTCTTTCCTTCTTGGTCACACTGAGTGAGTGTATCCTTCACCTTGGAACCAAGCAATGAGGAACCATCAAATGGGGCATTGGTGAAAGTAGACTTGAACGGTTCCGCAAAATTACATAAACGCATCCAGGAGTGGCACCTCAACGCGGCTCCAGAACCCACTGCTCTACTCGCTCCATCCGCAGCATAAGATATAAGTCGCATGTAGGAGTTAACCACAGAATTTAAGGTGGACAACTGAGTAGAAATTTTGTCAGGAACTCCCTCAGTACACACAACTTGTATGGAATCTCCTAACTCCTTGAGGAGATCCCTCTTCAACCTCGTGAAGTGCGTGAGATGGGTAAAGGCCACTGAACTAAAAATACGCTTCCCAAATCTGTCCATCTGCCATGACTCCTTGTTTGGTGGATGAACAGATGAAGAGGTCTCCGCTAACTCCTTCTTCATGGCCGCAGCCACCACCATGGCATCTACGGGAACACCCTTGGGCAAGAACTCTTTACCAGGAGGGGCAGACAAGAACTTATTTGGTCTCCTGGGGACTGGCTCCATGGTGTCAGGAGTATTCCACACCTTTCGACTGACTAGATCCATTAGTTCATCAAAAGGTGGAGACACCCAAGAGGCAGAAGGTTGAGACCCGAAAGCCTTCAGGTACACCGACTCATCAGAAGGGTTAATAGTGGGCCAGTCACACCTCTGCCTAAGGATCTCTAAAATGTCCACAAAGGAGACATCAGAGGATGACTTGGGGGGGCCCTTCCGACTCCTCGAGGCCAGTGTCCGATGTCAAAGACTCATCCTGGGAGTCAATATGTTTCCTTTTACATAACCTCTTCTGGGGTGGCTCCTCGGAAGGATATTCCTGGGAAGCCTCGGAAGAGTGGGGGCCACCAACCAATGGCTCTTGAGGCTGCGGGTCTCTGCTGTCTCCAGAGAGAGTAGGGGCTGAGACTGAAGTGGATGCTCTCGGGGGAAGAGTGCTGGTGCCAGTGGTAGGTGCTGGAGAATGAGACAGCACGCTACTCATCATCTCAAACGTTGACCTCTCCAGCTCCAAAGACCTCCCCTGCTCTGAAGAGACACGGGTTGGCGCCGGAGCCACAGCTGTCGGCTCCGAGATAGATGCAGGGTCCGAGCTCACCCTGGCCGAAGCACCGAGAGGAAGGCTCGGAACCAAAGAAGATCGATTCCAACCCTCCCTGTCGGTGCCTGGACATGACAGACCGCACTGAGCGTGTCGGAGCCGAACCTAGCTCCAAGGCAGCAACAAGGTGAGTTGGAAGCAGCATTTCCTCCATTGGCACCAAGCAGTCAGGCTCTGAAAGACCAGTATGGCTTGGAGGAGGAATAGCAGACAAGGGCAAAGCTGGGTCAAGTGGCTCCGGAGCCGACTGGGTTGGTGCCAACAATAATTTTGGCAAGGCAGACGACTTCAGGAGTCTCAGCACTACCCTCTCCACATCTTCTTCTGAAAGGGTCCTGGAATACCTGGAAGACATAGTTGGGGATCTTGACCTGGTGGGCACTGGAGACCTAATTGTTACGGACACCGGTAGGGAGCTTACAAACCGGCTCCGAGTAGTAGAGTCAACTGCTGTATCAATTGTTTCAGAGATCGGTTCTGAAACCCCTGTAACCAACTCTGATACCACCATGATGCTCTCCTTCGGCTCCAAAGGCTGAGGAGGCAGATTTTGATTGTCTCGATTGTTTAGGAGATGGCTCTGAACACCAGCCGATGCCGGAGAAGGCCTTTTTGAGGATTTTGATTTCCCAGACTTAGAGGAAGCCGAAGAGCTGGAAAGTGCTTCCTCAAAGCATGGTTTCAATAGACCCTTGAGTATGAGTTGGTTCTTCCTCTCCTGTAACACTCTAGGAGAGAAAGCATGGCAGAACAAACACGACTCCTATAAGTGGATGGCCTCTAGACAGTAGACACAGCTACTGTGGCCATCCGTTAAGGACACCCCGAGGGTTTATGCTCCTTACTTTCCTTAGACATATCTACACACCCACACACAGTCCAGTGAGATTGAAAGGAGAAAGAGAGAAAGGAGAGGAGGACTAGGTCCTCTAACTAAAACGGGCCTAGCCCTAAGAAGGAATTACACGAGGACTAGGTCCTCTAACTTAAACGGGCCTAGCCCAGTGTAGAGAAAGCTAGCTAAAGGAGTTACATGCGGACTAGGTCCTCTAACTTAAACGGGCCTAGCCCAGTGTAGAGAAAGCTAGCTAAAGGAGTTACATGCGGACTAGGTCCTCTAACTTAAACGGGCCTAGCCTGGTGCAGTGAAACTAGGTCTTCTAACTTAGACCTGAAAGGAAAGCTGAAGCACACAACAGAAACTGTAAATGACACAATAACTTTCTATTCTTAAGAAAAACAGATAATAAACTTGCAATCCTAGAACTTCACAAGCGGATCCCCACCAAAAACAAACAATATCCAAACAGCAGAAAACTAACTGCTAACGGTGACCAAAAAAGGTCAGAATAACAACAGACAAGACAACAGGAGCCCCTGCTGACTAAGAGCGGAAAACCGCCAAAAACTCTACCTACTAATCAAATAATGCACAACAGCACCTAAAAAGTACAGTTTTGTACCTACCATAAATGTAGATGTCCGATAGGTATGCATCTGCAGTCATAACATATGGGTTGTCCTGCCTCAGGCAGCCCCTCGGTCGGCCGGATTCCAAAGTCTGGGTCTGGTCTCGGCTGATGTCGCACTTTCCCCGACGTCAGAGCTTCTGGGGTATAAAGGCATCAGCCGACGCCATTTTCCTCAGTGTTTCTTGCCCCAGATGCCAGGTGCCCTCTAGGAAGGCTAAATTTGGATAAAGCTGAAAAGTTCCAACCAGTAGCAAATTATATATATATATATATATATATATATATATATATATATATATATATATATATACAAATACACCATAATAGATTCCCCCAGTTAGCTGAAAGAGGGATAAGCACCCTAGGAAAACCACAGAGGGGAAGGAGGGTGGGTAATCCTGACTGCAGATGCATACCTATCGGACATCTACATTTATGGTAGGTACAAAACTGTACTATGTCCTTCAAGGATGCATCTGCAGTCATAACATATGGGTAGAATACCATAGCCAAACTGGGGGAGGAGGTACTAAGAGAAGGATGGTGTAGTTAAAATCCCTGCAGAACTGCAGTTGCAAACCCTGCTCGGGATCTGGAGTATAAAGGTAGATTGTAATGCTTGGCAAATGTATGCACGGAGCTCCAAGTAGCAGCTTCTAAAATGTCCTTGGTAGCCACTCCTCGTAGGAAAGCTGCAGTGGTGGCTGTGGCCCTTGTGGAATGAGGCCTGATATTTTCAGGAGCTGTCTTTCCATGAAAGGAGTAGCAAAAACGAATGCAATTTCCTATCCATTTTGAAATTGTCTGTTTGGAAATTGCTCTTCCTTGCACCCCAGTTGCATATGCTACAAAAAGTTGGTCAGTTTTTCTGTTGGTTTTAGTTCTGTCCAGATAGTAGCGTAGCTGTCTGTGTATATCCAAGGTGTGCAAAAGTTTCTCTTCTTTGTTCTGTGGGTTAGGGAAGAAAGTAGGCAAATGAATAGCTTGGTTCAAGGATACCCTGGATACCACCTTTGGCATGAAAGTAGGATTGGTTCTCAGTGACACTCTATCCTGGTGGAAAATAAGAAAAGGCTGCACTGCCATTAATGCCTGTAACTCGGATACTCTTCTAGCTGAAGTGATTGCCAGAAGAAAAGCAGTTTTCCAAGATAGAAACTGTAGGTCTGCTGATGCTGCTGGTTCAAAAGGAGGTAGTGTCAATTTCTCCAGCACAAAATTAAGATCCCATGCAGGTAGAGGGGGTCTCCTTGGAGGTTTAACATTTTTGATCCCTCTCAAAAATTGTCTGAGCAGAGGGTGAGAGAAGATAGGTGGATCCATATTGTATTCTGCTGAAATTGCTGAAGCATGAATCTTAATGGAGGAGTAAGACAGGCCATTGTGGAACAATTCTGCTAAGTACTCTAGGATGTGTGCTAGGTTTGCCACTGAGACATCTGTGCCCTTTGATGTGCTCCAAATGAGGAATCTTTTCCATTTAGCTGAGTATGTCTTCCTTGTGGAAGGTCTGCGAGCCTCCAGGATAATGTCCTTCACCCTCTGAGATAAAACAGTTTGGTTTGGTTTTAAGGAATTTTCCAGGCAGTTAGTTTCAATGTTTTCAAGCTTGGATGCAGGGTCTTGAAATTGTTCTGCGTTAGAAGAAGAGGCCATAGGGGAAGAGGCCATGAGTTCGCCTGAGACATGCTTCTCAGTAGCGGATACCAGTGTTGCCTTGGCCAGTCCGGAGCTATTAGTATCACCTTTGGCTGTTCCTCCCTGATCTTCAGTAGGACCTTGTACATCAATGGGAGAGGTGGAAAGGCATATACTGTTAGGGCATTCCAGCTGAAAGAGAGAGAGTCCACCCTCCAGGCTTGTGGGTGGTATGTCCTTGAGCAGAATTTTTTCAGTTGGTGGTTGAGTGGGGAGGCGAACAGATCTATCTCTGGCACTCCCCATTTCTTTGTTATGAGTTTGAAGATGTCTGGATGCAGCATCCATTTGTTTGCATCCGTGGTAGTTCTGCTTAAACTGTCTGCTAGTGAATTTTCTTTTCCTGGTACGAATTTGGCCTGTAGCTGGATATTGAGATTCAGGCATAGGTTCCACAGATTCATTGCCATCCGGCATAGAGGGTAGGAATGTGTGCCTCCTTGTTTGTTTATGTACCACATGACCGTGGTGTTGTCTGTCCTTATTAGCAGATGTCCTTGCTGGAGGAATGGTTTGAATGCCTCGATTGCATGCCTCACTGCCAGCATTTCCTTTTGATTTATGTGCATGCTTAGCTGTTCTTGAGGCCATAGGCCTTGGCTGCATTTGTCCTCCATGTGTGCTCCCCATCCTTGGTCTGAGGCGTCCGTGGTGATGGTCTGCCTTGTTTTTGGTTTGTTGAAAGGCAACCCTCTGTTAGACTGGCAGGCCTGAGCCCACCACAGGAATTCCTTTTGAAGGCATGGAATGATTGATATCATGGTTTCTAGGCTGTGACTGTGTTGAGACCATACATTCCTTAGGTACCATTGCAATTTTCTCATATGCAGCCTGGCATGTGGAATTAGGATTATGCAGGATGCCATGTAACCCAGGGCCTGCAGGACTTTCCTTGCAGTAAGCTGAGTTTGTCTTGTTAAAATCATGAAATAATCTGGAAGTTGTTTTTGTTTTTCTTCTGTGAGAAAAGCCATCTGAGTGATTGTGTCCAGATCCGCACCCAAAAAGGTTATCCTTTGGGACGGCATTAGTCTTGACTTTTGGATGTTGACTGTCTATCCCAAGGCCTGTAGCAGGAGTATGACATAGGCCAAGTCTTTTAACAATTTTTTCTTGTTGTCCGCTTGTATCAGGCAGTCGTCCAGGTATGGGTAAATTTGAATTCCCTGAAGTCTGCAATGTGCAATTACTGATGCCAGGCATTTCGTGAATACTCTGGGCGCAGTAGATAAGCCAAAGGGCAATGCTGAGAATTGATAATGCTCTGATCCTGCAAGAAATCTGAGGTGTCTTCTGCAATCTGGTCGGATAGGGACGTGCAGGTATGCCTCCTTGAGATCTAGAGTCACCAGCCAAGACTCCTTGCCCAGCATGGGAAGAAGTTGCTGTAGGGTCAGCATTTTGAATTTTGGCACAATGAGGTAAGTGTTGAGCGCGGACAGGTCGAGAATAGGCCTCCATTGGTTTTCTTTTCTTGGTACCAGGAATAATCTGGAGTAAAATCCTTGGCCTTGTTCTGTAGATGGTACCCTTTCTATAGCTTTCATGTGAAGTAGTTTGCTGATTTGTCTTAAAGCCTCTGCCTTCTGGTTTGGTGGAAGGTTTGGCATTCCGCCCCTTTTTGGCAAAGTGTGGAAGAAAAACCTGTATCCTTTGTCTATTGTTTGCAATGTCCATGTATCCTTTGTAATGCAATGCCAGTTTTTGGAGAATAAAGCCAGCTTTCCGCCCAAGGGAGCTTCCAGTTGATCCCTGGTAGGCGGAATCAGAGTCAAGTCATTGGGTCTGTCCTGTGGTAGTGGTTGTAGTTGTAGCTGTGGCACTACCCCTCTGGTTGGCAGGCTGCCACTGACGGCCCCTGTAGGCACCTCTTGAATGACCTCTGCCTCTAGGGCGTCTGTTCCTGCCCCTCTGTGCTCTAGAGGTGTCTGGAAAGGACCAATTCTTTGTAGGCCAGTTTCTGCTGAACCTCGGAGGTTGGACCTGCAGGAATTCCTTTACTGTTTGCACAGATTTTGCTTTTTCTTCCACCTTCTTTAGAATCTCCTGTGCAGGGGAGCCAAATAAACTTTGTTTCTCCACTGGAGCATCGAGGAGTTTAGCCTTGACATGGTCTGGCAAAGATTGCTCCTTCAGCCAGGCATGCCTACGAATTACTGCCCCAGTCATAGCTGATCTAAATGAAGCCTCCAGTGCATCATAGCCACATTTAAAAAATTATTACTGACCTGCTGAGAGTTGTGTACCAAATCCTGAAGGGATTTACGGTCTAAAGGTTCAGGAGAAGAAAGCTTCTTATTCAGCTGATCTAACAAAAATTCTTGGTACTGTATCATATGGAATTGACAGTTTAATGCCCTGGCAGAAAGAGTAGCAGATGTATATACCTTTTTCCCCATCTCTCTAATGCTCTAGACTCTCTTTCAGAGGGTAGGGATTCTTGGCAGTAGCAGCTGCAACCCCTTTAGGGCCCTGAGAAATAGTTTCTGGGTCTGCAGCATGGGCTTTATACAGGTGGAAATGAGAATCCGGGACCCTGTAATATCTGTCAGGTTTGGCAGGGGCCGGGAAGAGAATCAGGTGCAGTACTGACATCATTGTACACATCATCAATTACGGTCAGAACAGGAGGTATGGCTAAGGGCCTATGCTGGGGCAAATGTAAAAGGTCCTTAATCTTTTTCTAGAATCAGAGAAATCCTGACCCTGCCATTGAAAGTGCTCCCTCATGGAGTGTAAAGTCTCCCCAAAGGAAAAGTCTTCTGGTGGGGAGGCCGAAGGAATAGAATCTTCTGCATCTGAATCCTCATAAGGCGAGTAGGCCCCTTCCTGATGGTCTGACAAATCAGATCCATCCGAGGAGTAATCTGAGGAGAGAGGTTCAGAGGGATCAGTCCTGGGCCTTTTGTCTGGAGGAGGTTGGGAGGCCCTGTCTGGGTGAGGTTGGGAACCCCTAATTAAGGAAATGAGGTCCTCAGCAAGACTGAGGATCTGAGAACTGGAGGAAGGCCTCTAGGAAGTAGATTTGGCAGGCAAAGGTTTTGAAAGTTTGGCAGCTTTTGCCCTGGAAAAGGCCTTAATAGACATAGAAGCTGGGGGCCTAGCTGCCCCACGTGCAGGAGTAGAAATGTCCAAAGGTATGGTGTCGGACAATTCTTGAGCACTAGCTTCGGTAGGGAATTCTGAGGCCGACTCGGCCGGGGCCTCTCTGGCCTCGGTGGTCGGAGGTATGGTTTCGGCAGTAGCAATAACCGAGGACTCGGTTTCAGCCGAAACCGAGACACTCGCGGTAGGCCTAGCCGTGGTTTCAGCCGAAACTGCAGGCCGCGAGTGTCGGTCCTTTTCCTTGCGTTTTTTGACCATATGCGAAGTCGGAGTCTCCGACGGCATTTTATAAGCAAAAGCGGTTCCAAAAAATTCCTCTGCAAACTCCGACCGACGTCTAAGAGTCCGTTGGTTGAAGGAGGCACAGGCTAAACAAGCTGATACGTCGTGGTCTGGGCCTAGGCAAGGAAGACAGTAAGAATGGAAATCCTTATGAGGTATTTGTTTCCCACAAGTTAAACAATTATTTACTTTGTCTGACATCGGCTGAGGCAAGAAAGAGTCCCCAACGGGGTACTTAGCTTTTTTCGAAGTCTTCGGTAGCTGAAATCTCTGGATCTGACCGACCGGCACTTGCGAACAGCTTCTGCTTCGGGCACCGCGCGGCAAGAAAGACTGAGGAAAATGGCGTCGGCTGATGCCTTTATACCCCAGAAGCTCTGACGTCGGGGAAAGTGCGACATCAGCCGAGGCCAGACCCTAACTTTGGAATCTGGCCGACCGAGGGGCTGCCTGAGGCAGGACAACCCATATGTTATGACTGCAGATGCAACCTTGAAGGACATCTAACTGGCACACAGGATACCAATAAACAACTAGAAAACTAAGTTGCACTCAAAAAAGGCAAGCAAAGCAACTGCCTGATATATTAGCAATACTAAATATACAATAATAAAGCACTGAACATGATACAATATGAAGAATTTTGAAAAACTTAGCCAGAGCCAAGAGAAGCACAACCGAACTCGTCGACACGGCAAACGAGATCTGGGGATTGTACTGGTGCACCATGGGATACCTGCTTAGCCACAAGCCAACCAGAAGTCTTCCAGCTTCTAAATCGGCTGAGTCGGAGCCGTGGATCGACTCCGAACCCATATGTAAAAATGAAGGCGAGATCGGACTACCTAACATTGGTTACATTTGAAAATGTAAATACATTTAAAGTGCCATCTAGCCATAAAAATGACAGTAGACATATTCCTATGTTAATGCAGAAACAATGGAGAAGAAAGAATGAAAAGGGAGAGGCACTGTCAAGTTACTTTCTCAACAGTCCAATGAATTGGCTTGAATGAGTAACCAAAATGCATTGCAGACTGTATATCTGAGCTAAAGCTCAAACTTACATACTAGGCAATGTAAACATCAACTGGAATAAAATCAACAGCCCCACACCCTCCCTATTAACCTCTTTAACTTTACTCAAGTAACCCACTCCATCATCAGACCCAATAAAATAAATCCCCAGGATCCACTCTTGACTGGATCTTAGTCTCCCATCCAAATAAAATTACCAGCCCTGGCACCATCCCTGACACTACTGGCGACCACCGCCCAGCTTTCATTTACTGTGCAACCACCCCCTCTCCGCATCAGCATCAATATGTTCACACTCGTACCTTTAGTAAATCTGAACCCAAAACTTTCTCCAACTATCTCAAACAAATGAATTGGAGCATTCTAAAAACCCTGCCACTCGACAAAGCCACAGACCACTTTAATTCTACCTTCCTAGATGCTCTAAACTCCCTACCGCCACCGAGAACAAAAAGAATAAAAAACATATCTGCCCTTGGCTAACTAAAGAAACTAAACAAATTATGCATCAAAGAGACAAATCCTGGAAGCTCTACCAAAAGAACAAACTCCCCGAAACGCTTCTCCAGTACACACAGCTTTGTAACTTTGCAAAAAAAAACAAATCAAAGACAAAAAATCTTACTAGACTAAGCTCCAGTCCAACCATACTAAAAACCCTAGGCTATTCTGGAACTCAATAAACTCACTTCTCAACTCAGGCTCCAAAAACAACCCCTGCCCTGACCCAAGTAAATCTGTCCTCAAATTAGCCTCACTATTTAATTCATTCTTTACAGAGTCAATATTCGACCTAACCAAGACTTTTCCCAATAACAATCCATCTCTCCTACACTCTCCTTCATATAACTCCCCAATAAATCCCCCCCTATGTTTGAGCTCAAACCTGTCCCCACTAACTACATAAAAAGACTTCTATCCAAACTTAAACCCTGCTCCAATGCACCTGATAATATCCCCTCATCCTTCCTCAAGTCTGCTGCCGATGGTATAACACTCCCAATTAGTATCCTAAATAATAGATCCATAAAGGAATCATTCGTCCCCAAACTCTGGAGTTCTGCTTTCATTTTTCCTCTCTACAAGGGAGGCAAAAACACTAACATCTCAAACGTCTGCCTTATAGCTCTTCTCTCCCCAATTTATAAAATCCTAGAATATCCACCTCCAACTAATACCTTTTCTGACTCAAAACCAACTTCTTATTCCAAGCCAACATGGCTTCCAACCAGGGCATAGCACCATAACAGCTCTACTATCCTTCTTAGAAAAGTACAGTTTTGTACCTACCATAAATGTAGATGTTCGAGTGCTCATACAGCTGCAGTCATTACAGATGGGTTATCCTGCCATCAGGCGGGTCCTCGGTCGGCCGAATTCCAAAGTCTAGGTCCGGCGTCGGTTGTCGTCACTTCTTCCCTGACGTCAGTTCGGCAGGGGTATAAAAGAGGCAGCCGACGCCATTTTCTTCAGTTTTTCTTGCCCCAGATGTCAGGTGCCCCCAGAAGGAAGGCAAAACATAATGTTATGCAAACATGCAATATAGAAAAATCAAAAAACAGTAGTTGCAGGCAAATACACTATAAAAGAATACCCCAATTAGGTTGAATGATAAGGTGTTTGTCATAAGGCCTGTCCTAAGAGGGGACGGAGGGGGGGTAACCTGGACTGCAGCTGTATGAGCACTCGAACATCTACATTTATGGTAGGTACAAAACTGTACTATGTTCATCATGCATACAGCTGCAGTCATTACAGATGGGAAGAATCCCAAAGCTAAGTAAGGGTGGTAGGCACTAAGTGGAACTAGGAGGAGCGAGGATGCCCTGCAAGACTGCTGTGGCAAAACCTGCTCTAGATTTAGAGTATAGCGGAAGGTGATAGTGCTTAGAGAATGTGTGCACTGAACTCCAAGTGGCTGCTTCCAAAATGTCCTTGGTAGGGACCCACCTGAGGAAAGCTGCAGAGGTAGCTGTGGCCCTGGTGGAGTGGGATCTGATGCATGCAGGTACAGTTTTTTCACGAAATGAGTAACAAAAGTGTATGCAGTGGGCTATCCATTTTGAAATTGTTTGTTTGGAAATAGCCTTTCCTTGAGCACCTGTAGCATAGGACACAAAGAGTTGCTCAGATTTCCTGAATGGCTTTGTTCTGTCCAAATAATAACGAAGTTGTCTGTGAATGTCCAAGGAATGTAGTAGTCTTTCCCCTTTGTTTTGTGGATTTGGATAAAAGGTAGGTAAGTGGATAGTCTGATTCAAAGCTACACTGGATACTACCTTTGGCATAAAGGAAGGGTTGGTTTATAAGGAAACTCTGTCCTGATGGAAAATGATGAATGGTTGCACAGCCATGAGAGCCTGTAGCTCCAAAACCCTGCGTGCTGAGGTGATAGCCAGAAGAAAGGCTGTTTTCCATGACAAGTATTGTAGTTCTGTTGAAGAAGCTGGCTCAAAGGGGGGAAGGGTCAGCTTTTCCAATACGAAGTTGAGGTCCCAAGCAGGGACTGGTGGTTTCCTTGGGGTTTTATATTTTTTGCCCCTCTGAGGAACTGCCTTAAGAGAGGATGTGAGAATAAAGGAGGATCTGTGTTGTATTGTGCAGAAATGGCTGAAGCATGGATCTTGATGGAGGAGAAGGAAAGTCCACTGTTTAACATCTCAGCTAGGTACTGTAAAATTTGAGGTATATTTATTACCCAAGGGTTCTGGCCCTTTTCTTGATTCCAGGCACAAAATCGTTTCCATTTGGCGGAGTAGGCTTTTCTAGTAGAAGGTCTTCTGGCCTCCAAGATGACATCCTGCACCTCCTTGGAGAGAAGAGTCTGCTGGGAAATTAAGGAATTCTCCATGCAGCTAGATTTAGAGTTTTGAGCTGGCTGTGAAGGGTTTTGTAGTTGTGCTGGGACAACAGAAGAGGGACTAGAGGTAAGATCCATGGTGGGGAATGTGTCAGGCTCTACAGGAGCGGATACCAGTGTTGTCTTGGCCAGTCTGGAGCAATGAGAATCATTTGCGGTCTCTCTGCTCTGGCTTTTAATAGAACTTTTGTCAGTAGAGGAAGAGGCGGGAAGGCATAAACTGTCAATGTTGTCCAATTGAAAGAGAGTGCGTCCACTTTCCAGGCCTGTGGATGATAGGTCCTTGAACAAAATTTTTTCAACTGGTAATTTCTGTGGGTAGCAAACAGATCTATGTCTGGCTGTCCCCATGCCTGAGTTATCTTTGTGAAAACTTGAGGATGCAACTTCCATTCGTGTGGATCTGTCATATTTCTGCTTAGGTTGTCTGCCAGTGTGTTTTCCTTCCCTGGCAGGAATTGTGCCTGTAGTTGAATTTGCAGTTCCAGTGCTGTGTTCCATAGGGTCATGGCTTGCCTGCACAGGGGGTATGAATGAGTTCCCCCTTGTTTGTTTATGTACCACATCACTGTGGTGTTGTCTGTCCTTATCAATAACTGGCCTGGATGCAGTAGGTCTTTGAAGGTCATAAGAGCATTTTGCACAGCTAGCATCTCCTTTTGGTTGATGTGTAGGTGCTTCTCTTTTTGGGACCATTTTCCCTGAATGCACTGATCTGCCATGTGTGCTCCCCAGGCGTAGTCTGAGGCATCTGTTGTGATGATTTGAGTTGCTTGAGGTACACAGAAAGGGAGACCTGTGTTTCTTTGGCATGCTTGAGCCCACCACAAAAATTCCTTTTGAAGGCATGGAATGAGTGGTATAATTGTTTCCAAGCTGTGGCTGTGTTGAGACCATACGTTTTTTAGGCACCATTGAAGTTTCCTCATATGCAGCTTTGCACATGGGATTAGTAGGATGCAAGATGCCATGAATCCCAGAGCCTGCAGGACTTTCCTTGCAGTTAGTCTGGCGAAAGTTGCCATTTTGCTGAAGTATTGAGACAGTTGCCCTTGTTTGTCTGGCGTGAGGTAGGCCATCTGGGTGGTTGTATTCAAGCTGACACCCAGGAAAATTATCTGTTGAGAAGGTATTAGTTTTGATTTCTTTTTGTTGACTGTGTATCCCAGGAAGTTGAACAGTTTTATTACAAACGCCAGGTGCTGCAGTAGTATGTCCTTGCTGTCCGCTTGGATCAGGCAGTCATCCAGATATGGGTAGATTTGTATTCCTTGTAGTCTGCAGAAGGCGATTACTGATGCCAGGCATTTCGTAAACACTCTGGGCGCAGTAGATAAGCCAAAGGGCAATGCAGAGAATTGGTAATGGGTTGAACCTGCAAGAAATCTGAGGTATCTTCTGCAATCTTGTCTGATAGGGACATGCAGGTATGCCTCCTTGAGGTCCAATGTTACCAGCCAAGACTCCTTGCCCAGCATGGGAAGAAGCTGCTGTAATGTGAGCATCTTGAATTTTGGTACCTGTAGATATGTGTTTAGGATGGATAGGTCTAAGATAGGTCTCCAATCTTTGTCTTTCCTTGGTACCAGGAATAGTCTGGAATAAAAACCTTGACCTTGTTCTTTTGCAGGTACCTCTTGAATCGCTTTCATGTCCATGACAGCGGAAATTTGTCTTTGTGCCTCTGCCCTTTGATTTTGTGGCAGGTTTGGCATGCTTCTCATTTTTGGAAGGGTGTGAAAGTGGAACCTGTAGCCTCTGTCTATAATGTCCAGAATCCATTTGTCTTTAGTAACAATATGTCAATTTATTTGAGAATAATGCCAGTTTTCCGCCCAAAGGTGCTGCCATTAAAGCTTTGCTTGGCAGGAATAGGGGGAAGTCATTGTGTCTGTTTTCTAAATGACTGTGATCTATCGTCTCCACCTCTTGGGGTTGGTGCTTGCCACTGTCTTGCTCTGTAAGATCCTTGAGGTTGCCCTCTACCCCTTGGACGTCTGTATCTGCCCCTTTGAGGTCTGTCCGTGGCTGGAAAGTACCAATTTTTTGAAGGCCAGTTTCTGCTAAAATGTGGAGGTTGTACCTGCAGGAAATCTTTCACTGTTTGCATTGATTTCGCTTTTTCCTCCATTTTCTTTAGTACCTCCTCAGCTTTAACACCAAACAATACATCTTTTTGAAGTGGAGCATCTAATAATTTTGCTTTGACATGATCTGGTAAGGTTTGCTCTTTGAGCCAAACATGTCTACGTATAACAGACCCCGTAACAGCAGCTCTACATGAGGCCTCTAAAGCATCAAAACCACACTGCAAGTTATGTTTACCCACTTGCTCTGCACCATGCAACAAATCCTGCAACTCTTTCAAATCTGGTTGTTCTGGTTGTGCCACTTTGCTTTTCAACTGAGATAACAAAAACTGTTGGTACTTTAACATATGGAATTGACAGTTTAATGCCCTCATGGTTAAAGTGGCCGAGGTATACACCTTTTTCCCCCGCCTTTCTAATGCTCTGGAATCCCTCTCTGAAGGTAATGGGTTTTTAGCAGTAGAGGCCTTGATTCCCTTGGGACCCTGTGAAATAGTTTCTGGGTCAGCAGTATGGCTTTTATATAGGAACTGGTGAGAATCAGGAACCCGGTAATACCTGTCTGGTTTAACAGGAGCTGGAGGTAAAGAATCTGGATTAAGGCTGGCCTCTGTGTACACATCATCCAAAATATCTAAAACAGGAGGGATAGCCAGGGGCCTATGCTGGGGGAGCAGTAGAAATTCCCTGAGCCTTTTCTTGGAATCTGAGTAATCTTGGCCTTCCCAGTGAAAGTGTTCCCTCAATGTATGCAGGGTTTCCCCAAAAGAGTAGTCCTCAGGGGGGGAGACTGAGGGAATAGACTCCTCAGCATCTGAGTCCTCGAAAGGGGAATAGGCGTAATCCTGGTCCTCAGAGTGTTCTGAGGTAATAGAAGCCTGATCTGAGGAAGGGTAGTCTTCCTCTAATATGGGTCTTTTGTCAGAGGGGGGTTGAGAACCCCTGATAAGAGTAATCAAATCCTCAGCCATTTTAAGCATCTGCTTTTTAGGCATGGGGCCTTGAGAGGAGGTCTGAGGACCCTGTTTTTTGGTTTTCATGGCTGCTTTAGATTTAGTGAAAGATTCAATAGAGAAGGTGGAAGGCCTGAAGACGCCTTCAGTAGTGGCAGGCCTGTCTAGATTCTGAGTTTCCCCGCCAAGAGTGGCGTCGGTATCTGCAGTAGGAATGGGGACCGAGGAGCCTGCGACCTCAGGTACTGAAGTCACCGTTAATGTAGTGTCAACGGTACTCAGGGCTGCGTAGGCGCCTCGCTGAGAACCTGAGAACCGGTAGTCAGCCTAAGCGTGGTCTCAGTTGTCGGTGCAGACCTCAGATGTCGGTCCTTATCTTTGCGTCTTTTGCTTAAAACTGGAGTCGGAGTATCCGACGACATGATATAATTAATTTTTTTGCCGAAATAATGAAGGGCGAACTCCGCCCGGCGCTTAACAGTGCGCTTGTTGAATCTAGCACAAAAACGGCAGGCCGAGACGTCGTGGTCTGGGCCTAAGCAAGGTATACAGAAAGAGTGGAAATCCTTATGCGGTATTTGCTTCCCACATGAAATGCAATTATTAACTTTGTCTGACATCGGTCTGAGGCAAGAAAAGTTTCCCCAACGGGGTACTTAGCTTTAAAGAAGACTTTGGCTGAAATACTTTCGTAAATATCAGGAGCTGGCCGACCGGCACTTGCAAACTGCTTCTGCTTCGGGCACCGCGCAGCAAGAAAGACTGAAGAAAATGGTGTCGGCTGCCTCTTTTATACCTCTGCTGCACTGATGTCAGGGAAGAAGCGACGACAACTGACGCCGGACCCAGACTTTGGAATTCGGCCGACCAAGGACCCGCCTGACGGCAGGATAACCCAACTGTAATGACTGCAGCTGTATGCATGATGAACATCTGTCAACCAAGCCTGAGTTTCTGGGAATTTAGTATCTACAGTTCTTCTAGATCTCTGTAAAGCATTCAATACTGTTTCTCATAAGCATCTTCTGAGTCACGTCTCATACCTAAATCTCTCCCAAAACACACTCTCCTGGTTCTCAAGTTACCTGTCAGACAGATCTCAGGCCGAGAGATGGAAAAAAGGCACCTCACCTTTCTTACCCACCCCTACCTGCATACCACGGGATCCATCCTTGGACCAATGCTGTTTAATATCTTTATCAATAATTTTCACTCTGTTATTCCAAATACTAAAGTCGTTCAATATGCAGATGACTCAACTTTAGTCTGCTCTGCCTCCAACCTCCCTGAACGTCTAACTGTGACCCAGACTGCCTTCTCAACTACTGATATCTGGATGCACCAAAATCACCTTTCTCTCAATGCAAACAAATCTAAAATACTACTATTCCCACCCTCAAAATTCTTCTCTTATGATAAAAGTTCCTTCCAAGTCCTCAGCCAAAACAACTCTCCTATCGAAGTTGTTCCCTTCACCAAACTACTCAGCATAACTATAGACGAACACCTCAAGTTCGACATCCACACGAAGAAAAACAGAAAGAAAACCCACCAAAAACTGGGTATGCTATACAGGAACAACCACTTCCTCTCCTCCTCTACTATGCGTACTCTGGCCTCTACTTACCTCCTTCCCTCCCCATTGTACGGTGCCCCTCTACTAACCAACTTATCCTCCTCCATCACTTCCAAACTCGAAAACTGTTATAACAAAATTTCCAAATTTGGCACCAAAGCCAAACATTCCACTCATCACTGTATTACCCTCCAATCTCTAAATTGGTTAGAACTCTCAGATTACCTGGTCTACCTCCAATTTACCACAGCACACAGGCTAATATTTAATCCAACCAAATGCCCCGCACTGACAAACATCCTTCCCCCCTATAACCCAAATAGAACTCTCAGATCCAAACACCAAAATGTAATCACTGTCCACAAACCTAAACATCCTGCTTGACAACTTCTCTTTTTCCTTAGGCAAAAAATGGAATTCTCTCCCTTCTGCACTAAGGACAATATGAAACACAGACAACTTCAAAACTCAGCTTTCCACCTACCTGTCCTCCAAATGGATATGTAACTGGATTCTCCCTACCTAGATCTCTTATAAACAAAAATTCTCCTGTGTTCCTAAGCTCCTTATAGCTGGCTATATCTTTCTATAGCTAATTCCCAAATGATCTCTTGCACTAAATATTGTAAATAGCCTTTGACTCACTGTGTGAATATTTTGTCAAACTGACTTTATAATCCATACAATATTTTTTCTATGGGCAAAATTGCTCATGCTTGTATTGAATTTGATATGTATTTGTATCTGTACTTGTAACTTTTATTCTACTTGGCTGTTATCTGTACTGTAATCTGTATTATGGAGCTTTTCTCCCCAGGCCTCTACTGAAAAAGGGCTCTCTGGGCCCAGTGGACTTCCCTGGTAATCAAACTGGAAATAAATAAATATATAAATCTGGCTTTCCTGAAGTGTAGGTATGTCAAAGTACTGGTCAGATGGGTCAAAGACTGTTAGCAGACGGTTAGGAAACCTGAAGACACTAGATGTTTCTTAGCACTCTTATCGACAAATGACATTTAGACTGGGTACCTAGAGACACCAAATGTTATTCCGGCAATCCACCTTAAAAGTAATAGTATTAGCAGATGGATTAATGATGTACACAACTCAAACCAAATATTCATTAGAGAGCCAGTATCAATAGTAACAGTCTACCAGAATTTTATTTATTTTATTATTTTGGCTGCATACATATGTATAGGGTAATACTACTGTCTGTTGCCTAGAAATCATGGTCTTATTGACCCCCAACTCAGTATAAATTAAAAATGTTTTTGGCAGCTTGAAGTCCAGGAAAGGTCCTGTCTCACACAGAGAACTGGCCGATTTTCTAAGTGATAATACCCAGTGACAACAGAAATTCACACTCTGCTGTCAGGCCTCATGGCTCACATTTACATAATGAATTCCTCTTCATCTCTTGGGTCCCCGATTATTACTTCGTTTCCCTAAGTATACTTAGTAGGTTTTTCCTCAGTTCAAATATAGAAATAATGGGGAATAAATAGATGTCCTTAACAGATGGGTTGTAGCTGGCTGATGTCCGGCCGGGGTACCAAAGCTTTATCTTCCTAGGACGTACATCCAGATGATGACCTCAGCTCATCGGTTTATGCATATAAAGTCAGATGTATGTACAAGTTCCTCAAACTATTGTGACACCAGCCCAAATGCAGCTGGTTGCATCCAATGGACTATGATCGTTTGGTCGCTTGGTACTGTAGCTTCGCTTGTCGGATCAGATAAGTGCCCTGTTGGAGATCCTTCTTTTCTGAACTTTTGGTTGTTTTGCTAATTGCTATTAGATGCCAGATAGGAGTTGTAAGTGTGAGTGGGGCAGACAAATTCCTAACAAAGACTTGCTCACTAAGTGCTTGTTCTGTCTAGGCCCCAAACATGATTATAAATCCTGTTGCATCTGTCAGTGATTTGTTCCCAAAACAGTATAGTCTAGGCTATCCACACGTAATACCTTCCTCATGACCCAGCATTTGAAATCCCTGGCCCACTCCACCATGTTAGAAGGCCCGGATGTCAACATCTCACCTAATAAAAAATGAAAAGACCTAGAGAGGCTTCTCCTTCTGTTATTGCAGAATCAGATGTACCTGCTGAGGTGGTCGAAATCTCTGTATCCCAATCTTCTTCTCACAAGCCCTCTACTGTGATCCTGCTGAAGGCCAGTATAGCTCATGAAGCTTTGCAGATGACTGAGTCCTCTGGCAAAGTGCAACTTATCTCAACAGATCTTTGTGTAGGAAGAGATTCACTGTATCTTGATATAAATGCACCAAGGTTCAAAACCTCCTGTACTGCTTCAGGTGGACATCACCCCTAAGAAGAAAAAGCAAAAACTTAAGCATTCAACGTCCCCTTCTACATTCAAGAAGAAAGAATGGATTGATTTTTCTCATGGGTTCTTTGCCTACTTTAACTTAATTCAGAGATCTTGCTCAGAACACCTTTTCATAAATCTTTTGCATGCATGCCTCTGGCCTACCTTACTCATATTCTCAAACTTTCATTGTTTGTTTTTCTTATCCATTGTACCCATAATATTGTTTTCCTCTGTAATATTGTTAATTTGTCTCTATTCGTATGTATTTGTATGTCTGTTTGGGGCTTTTCCCCTCGGGTCTCCTCTGAAAAAGGGTAATTCTTACCCAGCTGGACCAACCCGGTTAACAAATGCAAATAAATAAATGAGTCTCTGAAGCCACCTTCCTTTGTGACTCACTCTTCTCAGGCCGCAACACACAAAACAGGACTTAAGTTTTTCGTCCTCTGATGAGGAACCAAGAAAGAGATACTGATCTTTCTCTCAATTATTCTCCATTTCCCCCAGTCTAGATGCTTACCCAGGCACCTTTCAGGCCACAACTTCTGCACCATATTCTCAGCCTCCATTTCCAAAAAGGCCAGATAGGTTCTACAAAGCTCTTGATGAACTAAAATACCTCTAAAAAAATCATGTGGCAGACCCAGCTGCAGTAACCCTGGCCTCAGACAAACTTACTAAGCTGCTCCCTGGCACTAATGTTCTTCCCAATGACGAGGACAGCTGAGCAATGGACAGGTTGGTTAAGAAAGTGTATACTTCCTCCACTTTAGCATTCAGAGCTATAAATTATCAAACTGAAATGACTAAATACTTACTCTGTGTGTTACAGTCCTTAAGCAAGACCATCACAGAGCCCCAGACATCGCAGTCAAAAAAGCATATGCAGTCTGTAGTGGCCCAGGCTTCTCAAAAAGCCAGGCACAGTATAAAATGCAGCTATTATGTTGTGGATGCCCCTTCCAGGGTGGCTGCTACTGGCTCAATGATCAGGCAGTATGTCTGGCTGCGAGGCCAACCTAATCCAGAAGATGTAAATCTAAGATTCTAGACTCAAGCTTGGATAACAACTTCCTTTTTGACTTTTTGACTCACACGCTGCCAGTCTTTCCAAGGCTTTTTCGAGGAACAGGGAAAGACAATGAAAGATCGGATTCTACTTTCTATACTTCCCAGGTACCATAGAAATTATCCAGCAAAATCTGTTTTGTCAAGAAAGATCCTGAAACATCTCATTGGCAAAGGAAAATTCCTAAGAAAAGATGCGCAGAAAAAAAAAACTGTAAGGGATATTCCCTTCTGGTAGGCCTCAGTTTCATAGTAGGCCCCATCACTATATTCCACCTGTTCCCCTCTCCAGACCCTATCCCGCCACTCCCTTCTCAAAAAGGCTCTTTCTTTTCTTTTCTGCGTGGTAATAACCTCAGACCAGTGGGTCTTAAGAATTATCAAGGAGGGCTACACTATGTCTTGAGGAATCAGCTCAACTCTCTGGGATACTCCCACCTCCTCCCAACCAGATACACCTGCTAGACCCTATCATGCAAGACATACTGGCCCAGGAAACCATAAAAGATGTCCCCCCTTCCTATTTAGGAAAAGGATTTTGCTCAAGGATTGTACTTGTCTCAAAGAAAGAGGGCCAATGGAGACCTGTCCTGTACCACTCCTGGCTAAACACCTTCTTGAAAGTTAATAAGCACCACAAAACTGAACAAACTGAAACAAAACTCAAGACCACAAATGCCATCTGAACAAGGAACGACGCAAGAAAGCACTCAAAAGTAAATGTAATACATCACTTTAGTGCCTCGGCTATAATCAGCCTTTAAGGAGTAAAGAAACTAAACAAGTAACAGCAATATATACACACACACACACACACACACATGTATCTATCTATCTATCTATATATATATATATATATATATATATATATATATATATATATATACACGCACCCCCTCACACACACACACACACACACACACACACACACACACACACACCAATCGCAGACATAATAAAATAATTATACAATTAACTAATCCACAAATAATTATGTAAAATTAAATTAAAACTCTCCAATTATTCAGTATTCAGACCTGAGAGGAATACAGTATTATATTTTAAAATGAACATACATTCTTTACATAACAATTTATGTTTGAATGCCATTTCAGTAACATGCTTAAAATAAACTTTCTCTAAAATATTTGTTTTCAAACCCAGAGGGTCAGATTTTTAAAAAGCTGGGCAATAGGACTTTCAGTTGCACACTGTTTTACATATCTCACATGCTCTTGTAACCTCAGTTTAAACTTACATTAACTTTCTCCCACATAGAAAAAGCCACACGGGCATTTTAAAACATCAGTAATGCGTGTTGCAACTATGTCTGCCTGTTACTTGAAAAGATAAGTCATTATATTCTGAAAAGTATTCACAATATACTAACAGAAACAGCAATTTCCACAGGGAAAAGTACCAAAACAAACAGGTGCTATAGATAAACTAGAGGGCAAGGAAAATATATTACAAACTAGCATACCTTTCAAGTTTCTCCCCTGTTTATAAGAAATACATGGCGAGTTATATAGGATTTCTGACAAATCTTTAAATTTCAACAAAAAAAAACAAAAAAACAACAGTAGTACTTTACTAAAGAGCTCACCTGATCACTAAAATGTTAAAAATAGTCACAAAATACAATTTCCTGTTGTTCAAACCATCCTCTGTCCAACCTCTACCCTGAGGCAGAGAAAACCTGTACTCTTCAAAATTGGCCTAATCCATGGATTTGACCTTTCTGAGAAACCCCTCTTTCAAAATGCTGGCTTTGCAAACTCTTCAATCCTTCCCACCTCCTCAAGCCTTTCTGGTATCCTTATACCTAAAGGATACTTACTTTCATATTCCCATCCATCCTCCTGCAGAAAAGTTCTCAGGTTTTACATTCGGTCATCACATTTTCAGTTTACAGCTTTGCTCTTTGGTCTTTCTACAGCTCCAAGGATTTCTACAAAATGCAGAAAGAAAATTTCAGTAGTACATTTCTGCTGCACTCAAGGCATACAAACCTACCTTACTTGGACAACATTCTACTCCAGGCTTTATTCAGGGACACTCTTCCATTACACTGTGTGACTTTTGGTCCTCATGGGGTTCAACATCAATGACAAAAAAATCTCAACTTATTCCCACCCAACAGCTGACTTTTCTGGGATGCAGCCTGGATGTGTCTGCCTTGCATGCCTCTATTCCTCAAGAGAAGGCCATCTCCGTAGCCAAAGAGTTCTTACTGTTTTCCAGCAAGGATCACTGCTCAGCCAGACAAGCTCTCAGGATGATGGGAGTCATGGCTGCCACCATCCCTATGCTGCCCCTCACCAGACTACACATGAGGAAAATACAATGATATCTGAAATCACTAGGGGCCCAGCACTCTCAACCTCTCAATACCCACATTCCTCTTCTTCCTTGCATCAAGAAGGAACACCTTTGGTGGAGCAACCAAGTTATGCTCAACCCAGGTCTTCCAGTCTTCTTCAGCCCCACACAAGCAAATCCTATTTACAGATGCTTGAGACATGGCATGGGGGGCTTGGACAGGGGACCATAAAGTGCAAGGGAGTAATCTCCCTGTATAATAAAAGAACTGATCAACTTAAAGGAAATGAGAGCATTTCTACAAGCCTTACAGACTTTCTCACATCTTTGCAAATCATAGGTTCACAGGAGGTTAAAAGGCTATTGCCCCAGGGCCTTTATAAGCCTAACCATGTTATACCCTTGTTCCCTTATCGACCAAGTTGCATGGTCTATATTTGTAGCTAGAGTCTATGATTAGCACCAACTGACCTTATCCAAAAGGGATATAAGTGAAACTCCCAGGGTAAATTTATGGTATGGTCTATATTTGCAGAACGAGTCTATGATCAGCAGTGACTGCACTTTTCCATGAGGGATATAGGTGACACTCCTGGGGTAAATTTATGCTTTACCATCCAGTTGTCTAAGTTATACATAAATAGCGTCATTGAGGAGCTCTGTTTTTATGTGAATTGAGAGTTTGTTCCAGAGGAGTGGCAATCTCTGGGAGACATGTCTGTCTTTCCAGCATGCCCTGTTAATGTCACAGGCTAGGTTAAGATCCCTAGAGCGAGTGAATCTTGTCCCATTTGACTTGCAGATGTGCACCATTTCCATTACGGCAGGGTTCAAGACTGCTCTGTAGGACAGGCACAAGTCACCTCTCAGCAGCCTATAAAATACAGAATACAGTGACAGGGCCTTCAGTCTGTCCATGTAGGTCATATGTTGAAGGCTCTGAATTTTTTTGATGAGAACCCTCTGAGGTCTCTCCAGCTGCTGGAGGTGTCTGGTGAGGTGGATCTACTTCAGAAGCTCGAAGTTTCAAAACTTCGAACTTCAAACTCCCGAGACCATAAGATCAAAGCTTTGAAACTTCAAAAACCTAATAAAAAATAAAAATAAAAATATTTTTTTTTACGTTTCTGCAGGGGGGCAAACCCCCTTGCACCCCCCCCCCTTATACCCCCTAGTAATTAAATACACCAACTCTGAGATCGCACTACAGTGAGGAAAACGGTAAATATCTTGTTCTGAGCTGTATGGCAATCTTCATTCAAAACATTCAAAGTTTCAAAACTTTGATCTTATGGTCTCTGTCTTTTGAAATTTGATGTTTTGAAACTTCGAGCTTCTGAAGGGGATCTGGTGAGATACATACAGAAGGGAGCATTGTACTCTATTAGTTGTCTGATGAGAGATGAGTACAGGGGAGTTATAACATCCTTAGCTCTGGATGCAATGCCCTTACTTATGATATACACAACATAGAAGGCCTTCCCTACCACTATGGACACATGGTGATCGAAGTTAAGGTTGCTATTAACCTGTATTGCCAAATCTCTCTCCACAGGGTTTGAGCTAAAGGGGGTATTATTAATATTGTAATTTGCAGGGACTCCCCTATCCCAAAAGGGATGATAATGCATTTTTTGTGTTTAGTTTAAGTCCGTGGCTTTGGTACCAATCATCATAAGCCCTTTTTGTAATATGTTAGCATCGTTGGGGGCCTCGATAACTGCCCCCAGTTTGCTGTCATCTGCAAACTTGGTAAGGCACAGGCCATCTATTTTTGCCTGGACTTCTGAGAAATAGATTCCAAACAGTTAGGGGGCTCAGCACAGATCCTTGTGGTACACCACTGGTACCTGATCTGCTTGTAGAATCCCCAACTGTGACTGTATGCATTCTGTTGATGAGCCAGTTGGCAACTCATCTAGTGATATATGGGTTCATTCCCAGCTGGGTGAGTTTCTCAATGATGCCTGAGTGGGGATTGTGTCAAAAGTCTTGGCTAAGTCAAGATAGGATGTATGTACCGTTTTGCCTTCATCTAGGGCATTGGTGACATTCTCAAAGAAGTCCACTAGGTTTAATAAGCATGATCTACCCTTAATGAGGCCAAACTATGTCAGGTCAAGAGTCTGAAGGTCACTTATGTCTTTGTTGATAAGGTCTATGATGATTCTCTCCATGGCCTTGCAGATAAGGCTGGTTAGGCTTATGGGTCTATAGATCCAAGGGTTAGTTAATGGACCCCCCTTTGTGCATGGGAATTACTGTTACTCTGCTGGGACAAAGCCAGTACTTAGACTGTGGTTGAAGAGTGTGCCAAGTGGTACCACTACGTTCTGTTTTAGACTATTTAGTAGGTAGCCTGGGATGTTATCTGGTCCCACAGAGGCTGTGTTTTTGGCCATGGAGAGTGTGGTTACTAGGTAGAGGACTGGTGACAGGTATGCTTTGGGGTATGTCTGGTAGGGACGAAATTTGCGAAAAATCTGTCTGCTAGTAGGTTAGAGATGTCCTCAGGGTCAGTATGAGTGCTACCATCCACTACTAGTTCGGCACAAAGCTGGGCCTTCCCATTTAGATTTCTGATGCAGCTAAAGAATGCGTTGTGTTTAACCTTAGCTAGGGGTGCTAGTTTAATTTCATAATTGGCTTTAGAGGACTTTACAAGACATCTAATTTGCTTGTTCAAGCTGTGGTTGGTGTCCTTCCTCTGCTGAGTAGGTTCCCTCTTGTTCTTAGACATTAGTTTCTTCCTCTTGTTGTATAACCTATTTAAGCTTGATGTCCACCAGGGTGGCTTTTTTTTCCTTTTGTGAGGACCTTGTTTTGATCCATTCAGGTACAGTCAAGTCTATACATCTGTACAGGTGTTTATACAGGGCATTTCTGTACACCTCTGTATAGGAGTCATTGACAGTGGTAGCAGGGGGTTTGAAACTATTTATGCCATCGCTTAGGAGGCTATAGTTTGCTTTGGAAAAATTTTTCATCCTTTTTCCTCTTGGGGGGAGTCAGGTATGATCGTTACTTCGAATGACACTGACTTATGATCAGACCTTACAGGAATGGCAATACAAAGGGGGCAGTGCAGAGACCCCCTATGTTGGTCAGTACTAACTCTATGACATTTTTACATTGGGAATTTTGTTATGACATTGCCTAAAAATGGCACTACTAGGGAGGCAAATACGTTTACAAGTAACGAAAGCCAAGCAGCGACAGGTGAAGACCATCTCTGGCACAGCAGCATGGACTGTTGACCATATCTGTTCAGAATGACAGATACTGGATCCCCCTGGATTGACACCAAAAGCTCAACCAATTGCTGAAGTCAATCATTTTTTGTTTATATTGAGGCATCATCCTAGGTGAAGGTAGAATGCTTTTTAGGACTAGGGACATACCTGCCTGGGACACAGTCTGAGAGCTCAGTCATGTCTCTCTTCATATAGTCCAGTGAGGTACATCTCAAGTCATTCACTCCAACATGGACTATGACAGAGTCATAACGGTACTTGTTGTTGAGAGACATGAGTGCATGTGTGATCGGACGGATCCTGGCTCCTGACAGGCAGCTGACCGTGACCTTCTCCTTATCCAGCCAGGTGAGGGGGACATTTGTGTGTCTCACTATGGAGTCACCTATGACCAAGTCTTTTGGTTTTGAGGTGTTTTGCCTTAGGGACTTATTGGCTGAGACACTGTTGTGTGTATTATTATGTCAAAGTCAAAGTCAACTTTATTGTCATACAGATCAACACAGAGGAAAAAGTGTGTATCACTACATGAAATTTTGATACTCAGGCTAGTACCTTAAGAATGACAGTTTACAAAAGGAAGCTAGATTAAATTAATAACAATTTAAATAGTAAAAATAAAAATAAGATACTAAAAATAAAGTAAAAAATTTGAAAGTTTTTTACAGCAGGAACAAAACAAATACAACAGGAGCAGACAATAGAAATATAAGGATATATAAAAAACAGTGCTATAAATATATTAAAGAGGCACACATGTAAAACTTATCCACCACCAATATATGCCATAAACTTACAGTTTACAGTTTTTATAGTGCAGATAGAGATGTATAAAGTGAGCTAAGTAGAGAGTTATGTAAATAACAATGACATATTGCATATAAATAATGTTTTACCTATTTAGCAGGTTAGGCTATGGGTTTGAAGTTCAGCACTCTGATAGCGTGTGAGAAGAAGCTGTTATGGAATCTGAATGTCCTGCATCTACTGCTTCTGTAGTGCTTCCTTGTTTAAACAGTGCATAAGCCGGATGGTGTATATCCTTCAATAGTTTTCAGACTCTACCATAGCATCTGTTTGAATCTATGTCCTGTAGGGTTGAAGGTTGGAGCCAATGATTTTTGTGGTCTGTTTAATGATCTTATGCAGTGCCTTCCGATCAGCTTCAGAGCAATTTCCATACCAGACAACAGTGTTGTTTGTCAGTACGCTCTCAGTCGTGGCTCTGTAGAAGGTAAGTAGGACCTGTGGGGGGAGGTTATCTCTACGAAGTCTCCTAAGGAACTGGAGATATTGTTGGGCTCTCTTTATAGGGTAGGAAATGTTTATGGCCCAACTTAGGACTTGCAAGATATGTATGCCTAGGAATTTGGTACTATTTACTCTCTCCACTGTGGCACCACTGATGACGACAGGGGTGTGTGGCTTATTCTCCTTCCTAAAAATCGATGATGATTTCCTTGATTTTCCCAACATTTAGTGCTAAGCTGTTGTCAGCACACCAATGAACGAGTCAGTTCACCTCCACCCTGTAGGCTCCCTTGGCTTCCTTCTTAATAAGGTTGATTACTGTGCTGTCATCTGCAAAGTTGATGATTCTATTTGACTGATGTGTAGCTGTGCAGTCATGTGTTAGAATTGTGAAAAGAAGTGGACTGTGTAAGCAACCTTGTGGGACCCTGGTGTTTAGGTTGATGCTGTCTGAGTGATGCTTTCCTGATCAAACTATTTGTGGTCTTTCAGTCAGGAAGACGATGATCCTGTTGCATATTTGGTTTTCTATGCCTAGATTACTCAACTTAAACAGTTGTTGTGGAATTACTGTATTTAAGGCACAGCTGAAGTCTATTAACAGCATGTGTACATAAAAATTCTTATTTTCCAGGTGGTCCAAGGTGTTATGAAGTGTCAAGGCTATGGCATCTGCAGTAGAATGATTTGGCCTGTACGCGAATTGTAAAGGATCATATGTAGTAGGCAGTCAGGATGTTATGTGATCCCTGACCATTTTTTCAAAACACTTCATCACTAATGAGGTACGTGCAATTGGCTGGTAATCATTTAACGATGCTGGAGACAGTTTCTTGGGCAGAGGGATGATGTTGGTACTCTTAAAGCATTTGGGCACTTTTTCCTGGCTGAGAGTACTATTATGTGCAGTGGATTCTGTTGGGTCTGCAATGTGTGCAGTAGGTTTGTGCTTGGGAAGTCTCTGATTTTTAGGTAGACTTCTAGCGAGTACCTCTGCATATGTGGGTTTATGTGTTGTGAGTTTGTTGTGTGCAAGAGGTGAAGTGTGTGTGCTGACAACCTGTTTGATATCTGATTTGTTGTTATTCTCATTGGGTTAATATATAATTATTGACCTTGGGATGAGTAAGGTTAATCTATAACCAAATGAGACAGATTACTTCAAGTACAAAAAGGGAAAATAGCTTGGCTTAAAATGGCCCACAAGGGCATATAGCCTGGTAATTACTTATGAACCTAACATCATGTTAATAAAACATAAAAAACACAAATCAACACATTTAAGTAATGAACATTTTCATGAACGTTGTTTGCCAATTTATGGTCTTAGCATTTAAAGGGTTTTGGAATTAAAATTAAATTCTGAATGTACTGTCTGGAACAATAACAGTAATTTATTTAACAAATATTTTTCAGCAAAACACACATAGTTTATAGGCTTTAATCTGTTCAATATAGAATACCTGAATGAATGCCTTATGTGTTATCTTGCACTGCCTATGATGTTTAGAGGCCTTGAACTTTGTAAAGGTTATTCTATATTGCATTTAAGAAAACCTCACAGTAGAAAGCAGGAAAATACAGGCTTTAAGAGAGGGAGAAAGCATGAACATACCTGGAGAATACAAAGTATGCTACAGCCTTGACAGTTAAGTGCAGCTAGGTAAAGTCAGAAGACATACAAATTTAATGAGGAATAAAGCCCAGAGTAGAGTTACAAAAAGATGAATGAGAATGGACTGAATACAGTTCCCAGACTAGTGAATGCAGGGAAGAGACAGCATCAGAACATTAGCATGTCCATCAGGAGAGACAGAAAAAGAGGGGAAGCAGTTTAAAGCTTTCTGTAAGTTACAAACAAAACATTTGGGTAACCAGATACTGGCAGGCAAGCAGAGCTGGGCAACCTATGATAATACATGGTTCCATCATTTACTGTTGCTTGGAGCAGATGACAGTCACATCTGCACACCTGTCACATCACAAGCTGAGACACATAAGTAGGTGAGGAAGATAAACTGCACAGGATGAAAAACTATCTGCATAATTTGACAGCACTCTGGTTGGTACAATACCTCAATCACATCTAGAAACTGTTGACCAGAGAAGCTTAAAAAAAAAAAAAATGGAAATTATGCTGGAATAAGACCACAGCTGCCATGCTTAAGGACCCAATAAACCTACAGATCTGTTACCACTCACACATACACACACACACACACACACACACACACACACACACACACACACACACGCACACACATGCACACACACACAGAAACACGTACGCATGCAAGCTGATACTGGAAAAGTTAGGGAAAACAACCTGGGAAACAGTCCTCAAGAATCACTGCAGGGAGATACCATATAATCATCTCCAATGGACAAACAGCCAGTATATAAAGAACAGGTGAGAATTCAAAATCCACTTATATAGCTGTTTTCCATTATATAAATGTGATGCCAACTGGATAATACAACGTTACTTGCCTGAATTTTTTAATTACAGTCACATAATAACTACATGTTACAGTGATAAATCTTCCTTCTATACAACATTTTTTTTTCTTAATCAAATTAAGAAACCATTCTACCATGACATACTAAGGCAAAAATAGTAATGAAGAGACAGGATGCCACCTATCTGTACTGATAATAAGGGGTACGAACAGTAATAGCTAAAAGTGAAGCTTTAGAAAGCAACTGTTGTTTTTTCCAATAGAAATGAAAGGGCAGAGAGACAACTGTTCTGACAAGACGTCTGTTGTTATGTGCCTTTATTTCATCCTACAAGGGGAGGTCTGTGAACATTTGAAGAGAGGAAACAACGATAATCAGTTAGTGACGGACTCAAACTTATCTTAGTTAAAATAAACTTAATATCTGTATGCTTCAGCTTTCATGGACATTATTAGTTCAAACCTCTTAATCTTTAGGTGTAAGAATTCTGGACAAAAGCAAAAATACTGGTGAGACAAGGAAAAAATCAGGGACAAATTTTAAATGTTGCTCTTATAAACTTAGGAAGTAGCTGGACTCACATGTGTTCTATTACTATGCATTTTCTAAAGGATATGAAATCAGAAAATCAAATGTCTGCCACAACTTAGAGATTTCAATCCTCAATGATTTTCTAGAAAGCCACATGTTTAATAAGGTACAGACCAAAAATATTAGGCAAACATCTGGACATTCTGCAAATATGTGGATAGTTGAAAGGCAAGTATTCGTTAGCATAGAGGATTAAGTCTATGAACTATTAATGAACTGGTTCCTGTCCTTCAGGGTTTGAGTCCTTCAGTCACCATTTGCCTACCATGTGACTCTGAGCAAGTCTTAGCCAGAAAGTGTTGCAGGACAGTTAAGGCGCAGGGTTGGCATAATGGTTACGGTCTTTACCTCACAGATACAAAGTACAGGGTTTGAATACAAGTTCCCCTGTGGCACGGACATTTAATAAGGAAAGTTTAATATTTGGGGTTGGGTGATGGCATAATGCTTAAGTTGTTTATCTTACAGACAAAAGGTACAGGGTTTGATTCTCACCTTTGGGAAGCAAGACAAGGCTTAAAAAAGGCCCCTTGGGTCACTAGCCCAGTAATCACTTAATTATTGCTACTCCTCTGGCCTAATGGTTGGGGAAGTGCTTTTATGTGTGCAGATTACAGAGTTTAATCCCTATGAGTAAGTGAGGTAGGCTCCTCAATGATCTCCTGTACCACATGCCTATAATCGCCTATAAATGTGTCTAAGATGGCATGGAATACATTTCTGAGACAGAAGCTTAATTTTCAAAACCTTTGGAAGATTACTGTACATAAAATTTTCCACAAAACAGAAAAACAAATTACGTTTAATGCCAATTCCAGCTGCATGCTTAGATGATGTATGTATATACTTTCTACTTATATATATAAAATAGATTTATATTAACTTAATTCTTAACTCTTAAGATGTTGGCAAGTAATGCACTTCTGAGACAGCTTAATGTGCAAAACCATTGGAAGATTATTTGGGGGGGTCTAGAAGGGAAAATATAACAAAAGAGGGTAGACTTCTGAAGAAATTTAAGAACATATTTAGTATGTAGGACATGAATTCAGTAGTAGGAACTCAGAAAGAATTTACATATTTCCCAAGGTACAATAACTGGGCTAGACTAGATAGAAATTATACTTCACAGGAATATATGCATTTAATTGAAAGCTTTGACACACATCCAGTAACTATTTCTGATCATGCACCAATAATTACTAGAAAAAAATGCCGGGTAATAAAGTAAAAATTACACATGGGTGCTTCCCCTCCTACCTATTAAAAAGAGAGGAATTAAAGGAATGGGTAGAGGAAATTACTTCTGTTAGGTTCATGGATTAATAGTAGGCTAACTGCCCCTAGGGGCTATTTTTTTAAGCCTAGCCAGTTACCTCATGTGAGAATCAAATGCTGCACCTTGTGTTTGTAAGGTAAACACCTTAACCATTATGCCAAACTCCCATTATTTGGGAGTTATTAAGGAAGTTAGAACATACTCCAGAAGTTATAGCTAGTGAGTGGGATAAAACGAATGAAGAGATTAAAAATAGGGAAGAAAAAAAGAAAAAGAGATACTGTTATGAAGGAACAATAATTATTTATAGGGGCTGACAAAGTTAACATATTGCTGAATAAGGGGAATCTTATAGAAGAAGAACAGGTGGAACTGCAATCTGTTAGAGAAAACAAGGGAGAACTTTGGATAATACACATGAATTTAGAAATATTAGAAGTTATGTACCTACCATAACGTTCCATGTTAGTTGTCTTCTCTCGCCTTCTTTCTTGCTGGATGGGTTTGGAGCCGATCCTCGGCTCCGACTCGGCACTTGCTAAGCTTGAGAGCTAATTTTACCAGCTCGAGGCAACCCTATATCCCATGATGCAAGGCGGAGATTACTCAGATCTCGTTTGGTAGCTAAAGAAATAGCAGTATTTTCTTCCAACTTAGGAGGAAGAAAATAAGAAATACTAAATAACATCATAACCCTCTAGAAAGGATCCACATAATCTAGTGACACTAGGAGTTGAACAGCTAGAAAAAGGTAATAACCTCTTAATAGAAGATGTATAATCTTCTCGGTTTGACCAGGCTAGGGGGAAGGAGGGCGGGACGCAAGAAAGAAGGCGAGAGAAGACAACTAACATGGAACGTTATGGTAGGTACATAACTTCTAAATGTTAAGTTGTCAATCTCGCCTTCATTCTTGCTGGAATGGACCACGTCCCTAGCACCTCTATCCTGGGTGGCTCAATGGAACAGACTCTTGAGAACGGTGGAACCAAAATTTGCTCTGTCTCTGGAGACCAAATCTAATTTGTAATGTGAAACAAAGGTATGAGGAGAGGCCCATGTGGCTGCTGCACAAATAGTGTCTATTGGAAGTCTAGCTTGAAAAGCTGTAGATGTAGCTAGAGCTCTGGTAGAATGGGCTTTTGGGTTAGAAACCAACTCTTTGCCTCTGAGCTGATAAATGTAAGTGATCACGGAAGACAGACACCTAGATAAAGTTACCTTAGAAACTGGAAGGCCTTTCCTGTTCTCTGCATAGGATAGAAAAAGTTGATCAGATTTCCTAAAAATTTTTGTCTTATCTAGATAATATCTGAGCTGATGGTGAACAAGGAGATAATGTAACTTTTGTTCAGCTCTATCAGAATAATTCGGGAAAAATACTGGAAGATCAATGGACTGATTTAGGTTAGTCTGAGATGCCACCTTTGGTAAGAAAGACGGATTAGTTCTTAGGGATACCCTATCTTTGTGGAATATTAGATAGGGAGGGCGAACACAGAGAGCATGAAGCTCAGATACTCTCCTGGCAGATGTAATGGCAACTAGAAAAAGTGTCTTCCAAGAAAGCAATTTCAAAGAACAGGCAGCTGCAGGTTCGAACGGGGGAAGAATCAAGCATGTTAAAATTAAATTTAGATCCCACTGTGGTGGGAGATCTCTAATTGGAGGTTTCAATAAAAAGATACCTCGAAGGAATGCCTTGCAAAGTTTATGTGACATAATGTTGTGGTCCAAAAAGCCTATATGAAAATTTGAAATGGCTGCCAGTTGAACTTTCACTGCGGAAGAAGAGGATCCTGAATTAAAAATGTCAGCTAGGAAGTCCAATACCGAATGAATTGGAGCAGTATAGGGGTCTATGTTCCTAGCTTTTGCCCAGAAAGAGAAACGTCGCCATTTACTAGTGTAGATCTTTCTGGTAGAAGATTTTAGGGAGGCTACTATGACATCCCGTACAGGATTAGAAATCATAGGAAGCCTGGCTAAGGATGGAAGTGGAGCAACCAAGCAGTGAGGTTGAGAGAAGGTATGGATTGGTGCAGTTGACCCGACTGGTGGGTCAGAAGATCTGGAACCGGGTCCAGATGCCATGGCTGTACCAAGAGGTAATGATGTAGGAACGGAAACCATATCTGTCGAGGCCAATAAGGGGCAATGAGAATCAACTTGGCTCTCAAGGCGGTTGCTTTCTGAATTAGCTGAGGTATCAGCGGAAAAGGAGGAAAAGCATAAAGAAGTCCCTGGGGCCAATCTTGGGTTAGAGCGTCTCTGGGGGGATGGCCTGGAAGGGGGAAGAGAGAGAAGAAGTCTGGGCATTTGCTGTTTTGAGGTGTAGTGAAAAGGTCGCAGCAAGGAAGGCCCCACTTCTGAAAAATCTCTTCCGTCACTGACTGTTTGAGAGACCACTTGTGAGGCATGAGAATAGCTCTGCTCAATCTGTCCGCTATTATGTTGTATTTCCCGGGGATGTGCGTTGCTATCAGAAACCGGTGAGAGGAGATTGCCCATTGCCAAAGTCTGAGAGCCTCTCGACACAGTGGATAGGACTTGGTTCCGCCCTGTTTGTTTATGTACCACACTACGGACATATTGTCCGTTTGGACTGCAATAGTTCCCAGGGGAAGAGAGTCGTTGAGGGCTTGCAACGTTAAAAGCACTGCTCTCATCTCCAGAACATTTATGTGCAGATGGTACTTGAAAGGTTGCCAAGTGCCATGGACCATTCTGCCCTGATAATGCCCCCCCCCCCACCCGATCAGGGAGGCGTCCAATGTAACCGTGGCAACCGGAGCAAGAGGAACAAATGGTCTGCCTTGATGGATTTGAGGGGACAATATCCACCAAGTCAAATGTCTTTTGCAAGTTGGAGTTACTATGATCTCGTGACGCATGGGAAGTTGTTGAAAGGACCATTGGGTGAATAGCATCCATTGTAGAAGCCGCATGTAAAAGCGGGCGAGGGGAAGAAGTGTTATGGCGGCCGCCATAAGACCCAGTACTTTCAGAGCAAATCTGGCCTGAATTTTGTTGCTGAATAGAATCACTTGGACGTGTCTTTGAATGTCCAAGATCCTTTGGTCTGTCAACTTTGCTGAAAGTTGTACGGTGTCCAATTTTGTGCCTATAAAAGTAATATATTGACAAGGCGACAAGGCAGATTTTTCGAAATTTATAGAAATTCCTAGCCCTTTGCAAGTGTGAATGGTGTAATTTCTGGCTTGGAGAAGCTGATGACTGGTGGTGGCAGTGAGGAGCCAGTCGTCTAGATATGGAAACACCTGGAATCCTTGACGTCTCAGGTGAGCCATAACCACTGCCATGCATTTGGTGAACACTCTGGAGGCTGTAGTGAGTCCAAAGGGCAGGGCTCTGAATTGGAAGTGACTGGTCCCCAGCCGAAAGCGGAGAAATCTTCTGGAGCGTCTGTGAATTTTTATGTGATAGTACGCATCCTGAAGATCTACCGAGCACATCCAATTGTCCTTGCCCAGAAAGGGCAGAATGGACTGAAGCATGACCATCCGGAATCTTGATTTCTTTACAAACTTGTTGAGTTTGCTCAGATCTAATATTGGTCTCCAGTCCCCTGTCTTTTTTGGAACTAAAAAGAACCTTGAGTAGATTCCGGATCCTATTTGGTCCGCTGGGACTGGATGGATGGCTCTTTTTACTAGCAGTTTTGATATTTCTAGTACTGCTAGTTCCCTTAGACCGGGTGGAACGTCTGGAAGGGTTCCCTTTTGTTGAATTGGAGTATGAATAAAGGGAATTTTGTAACCCTCGGATATAATTGACTGTACCCATTTGTCTTGAGAAAGGGAAAGCCAGGCTATTGGGTACAGCGATAATTTTCCCCCCGACTGCCTCCGAAGGCGGACAATCGGGCAACATCTCAGGGATGCTGGAAGTGTTTGTCAGAAAGAGGCTCTCTGCTACCCTGATTTTGCGGACCACCTCTGCCCCTAGGGCAGCGTCTATTATTGTTACCCCCTCTGCCTCTGGGGGTAAACTGACTTCGTGCATCAGGCGTGACTCCTTGAGATTTGCGGAACCACATTTTCCCTCCCTTCTGTCCTTTGGGGTAAGGTCTAGAAGGGGTGGAGAAACGGACTCCTACGGCAGAAAGAGTCTTGCCATCTTGTTCGCATCTAGTCAAATTGTCTTTCACTTGAGGACCGAACAAGGACGAGCCATCAAAAGGGGAGTTTGTGAAAGACGCCTTGAAGGGGTCTGCAAAATTACAAAGCCGCATCCAGGACTGACGCCTTAAAGCCACTCCTGTGCCTGCGGCCCTACTCGCTCCATCGGCTGCATAAGAAATGAGCCGCATGGAGGAGTTAGCAATGGAGTTAAGGATTCCTAGCTGTGAGCTAATCTTATCCTGAGACCCAGCAGCTGACGGATCCTGTAAAACTTCCCCCAACTCTTTAAGAACATCTCTTTGAAGGCGGGTGAAGTGGCATAAGTAGTTCAGCGATCTCATGGCAAAAGTCGCTGAAGAAAAAATCCGCTTACCGTACCTGTCCATAGTCCTAAAATCCTTATTAGGAGGATGGACAGGTACTGAAGGATCAGCTAATTCCTTCTTGGTGGCAGCAGCCACCACCATGGCATCAACTGGGACACCCTTTGTTAAATATTGTCTATCTTGTGGGGCAGTAATAAATTTTGAAGGTCTCCTGGGGATAGGTTCCACCGAATCTGGAGCCATCCACGCCTTCCGAGCCACTACCTCCATGAGAGGGTCGAAAGGCGGAGACACCCAGGAGGTGGAGGGTCGAGATCCGAATGCCTCCAGGTATACTGACTCGTCCTCGGAGGGATTAAGGGAGGGCCAGTTCCCCCTCTGTTTAAGGATTTCAAGGATGTCTGAAAATGAGACATCCTCAGAGGAGGACCTTGGGGATCCCTCTGACTCATCCAAGTCAGTATCTGATGTAGTAGACTCATGGGAGCCTAAATGTTTCCTCTTACATGTCCTCTTACGGGGGGGTTCTCCTGATGGATCAGGAGAAGCCTCGGAAGAGGAAGATATTCCCAATAGGGAAACCTGAGGCGTTGGCTCTCTGGGTCCGGGAGCAAGAGAGTGGGAAGAGATGTCAGCAGGCACTGTAGTGGGAGGAGCTGATGGAACTGTCCGTTGACTAAGCCCAGGGGCTAGTACACTCCTCATCACCTCGAAGGCTCCCCCGTCAGAGAGACCAGAAAGTTCCCGCTCTGAAGAGATAGGAACCCCAGGCCTCACCGAGAGGGAAGGCTCCGAGGCAGATGTCGAAGCCGAGCTCACCAACGCTGAAGCCCCGAGAGGGAGAACGGGGTCGGACAACGGTCCAATGCCACTCGCCCCCTCGGAGCCGACGAGAGGGACTAGACGCCCGGATCCCTCCAATGAAGGTCTCAAGGAGGAAATCGGAGCCGAGGACAACGGAGCCGAAAGGGGTGGTATCGGCTCTGAAGTCACAATGGTACCAGTTCCGAGGAGCTCCGGCTCCGAGCTCTGTAAGAGAGTCGAAGGAGGAATGTTCGGTGGATGTGATATAGCTACCGTCTGTTGAGATGAGCTATGGAGTATTTGGGCCAATGCCTGAGACTTTAATAGTCTACTCACCACTCTCTCAAGGTCGTGATCAGATAGCCTGGATGACCGAGAAGATCGGCTCCGATGGCTCCTCTCCGAGAGCAAGGGTGATCTCGGAGCCGAATGAATAGATTCCACAGAAGGGGATCGAGATCTCTTTTTTGAGATCAATGGAGCCATCGGAGCCGAAGATACGTCGGCTCCAGCCGGAGCTGACACTGAGCGTCTGGACTTGACAGTATCGGCGCGGGATGGAGCCGATACTGAGACTGGTATGGAAAGATCGGCTCCGGCCGGAGCCGATCTCGAGCCTGGTGAGGAAGAACCTGAAGCCAACGGCTTGGAAGCCTGAGCCGAAGGCTTAACAGGTCTCGCGGGCTTCCCCGGCGCCGACTTAGTCGGGGAGCTCTCGGGCTTTAATAAGCCCCTTAATATGAGCTTATTTTTTCGTTCCTGCAGGACTCTTGGGCTGAAAGCATGACAGACAGCACAAGAGTCCTGCAGGTGCGAAGGTCCCAGGCAATAAACACAAGAAGTGTGACCGTCTGTCAGAGACATCTTCTGACAGCACGAGTCACACTTCTTGAAGCCTGAGACCTTAGTGTCCTTCGACATAGCTGTGTCGATGAAACACCAGAAACACACACACACACAAAAACACTCAGTCCAACAAATTAAATTACATTAAATTAAACAGGGATAACAGACAGTCACAAACAAAAAAATCCCTGACAGGAAAAATTTAGGGAGGGGAAGGCCTAAGGCCTAACTAGGGGTAAGGGTATATTTACTCAAAAAGAAGGGAACAGTGACAGGAATAGGGTTAAAGTGAGTCGGTAATTAACAAAATATAATATTTATATATATAAAGTTAAAGGGGGTAGACAAAAAGTCTCTAAAAGTTCACTTACCTAGAGCTGGTAAAAGAAGGCACCTCGTTAGCGAAGCGGCAAACGAGATCTGAGTAATCTCCGCCTTGCATCATGGGATATAGGGTTGCCTCGAGCTGGTAAAATTAGCTCTCGAGCTTAGCATGTGCCGAGTCGGAGCCGAGGATCGGCTCCAAACCCATCCAGCAAGAATGAAGGCGAGATTGACAACTTAACATCTGCTGTTAAAATAACTTCACAGCACAAAAACGTTTAGCACAATGACTCAGGTAACAGAAAGTAGAAATGGATGCTGCCAAACTTACAGAGCCTATAACAAGAAAAATAATCAAAGATTTTGTAGAGATATTAGAGATATTTCAGAAATTTTATGAAAATGTGTATAAAGCAGAGATATGGGGAAATCAAGAAAAAGCACAAATGGAAATATTTTAAATATGCCAAGGTTAGAGGTAGATGAGGCTCAACAATTAAAAGTTAAGATAGGAGGAGATGAAATAAAAATGGCGATTATTCCGATGAAAGTTTGGAAGCTAAGAGGAAAGAAAGTGATCAAGATCTGGAAGGTTTTGTTTAACAGTACTTTAAAAGGAGGAGAGGTACCTACATCCTGAAAAAATAACTGTGACAATGAAGACCCATCAGATCCAACTTTATATACGGCCATTTTAAACCATGATCATAAAGTGATTATGTCTATAATGGCTAAAAGAATGACAGATGTGTCGTCAAAATTGATAGATCTGGATCAATGTAGTTTTGTGGAGGGGAGGCAAACATTTGACATTAACAGAACACTGATGATCCAGATGGAAGCAGAATGTAAGAACATACTGTTGTTGTTGGTGAGTCTTGACATAGAGAAAGCATTCAACAGAGTAAGTTGGGATTATATGAGTAGGACAACTGAAGCATTTGAGTTCCATAATACAATTATAAGGTTAATTAGAAGGATATATGAAGGATTGGAGGCAAACATCGAAGTTGCAGACGGTTCCTCTCTGATAAGTTATGTCTCAACTGAGGAACCAGGCAGGGTTGTCCATTTTCCCCATTGTTATCTGCATTACATTATTAGAACCACTGATAAAGAAAATGAGGGATTCAGAAATTCAAAGATATTACTGGTACGGTAATCAAGAAAAATTGGCTTTATTTGTAGATGACATTATTTTGTACATGATAAAACCAGAAAAGGAAATCTCAGTGTTGTGGAACATTCTGAGACAGTTCCAAATATTTTTTTGGGGGGGTATAAAATTAATGAAGATAAAAAAGGCTATAGCTGTACTCTATGTACCTAAATATGAATTGGGTACATGATAAAATGATGTATGTAGTAGTATGGGTTAAAAACTATTCTATTATGGCAGCTAAGGATATGTGGGAAGAGACTAAACAAATATAATACAAAAACTGAGAAACTGGAAGCTCTTATCTATGGATAGGGATAGCAAGATACAAGCAGTAAAATATTGTTAGTCCCTTTAGTTTTATAAACAAGTCAGGCACATTTTATCAACCAAATGAAAAGTTATGGATAGTAATTAATAAAGAGATGAAGGATTTTATCTGGGAGGGAAGAGGGCAAGAGTCAAGTTGGATAAGTTTATCCTTCCAATAGAACAAGGTGGTTTAGGATTACCAGATTTGAAGGGTATTTTAGAGCTACATTGTTAAGGGTCTTATACAGAACACTAGCAGAAAGCTACAGTTCAAAGTGGAAAGGGATGATGAAGAAGCAGAGGGAAATTCAAAAAATAAGATGACAGCGGGATTTTTGATGCAGATCTTAAGCATAAACAGCAGTCATAAAAAATATTTTATTCATAAAGTAGCAGAAAGTATACTAAGAACTAAGTCAACACAGGAATAGAGAGAGGATATTCTGTCATTAGGGATGACTGTAATTAAGGGTACAGAGAACAGGCAAGAGGGTCTGGTATTTACTGGAGGAAGCTGGCAAAGGAACCAATGTATTAGGAACAAATACTTAGACAGGGAAAGGTAACAGAATGGGAAGAGGCCAAGAAGACATTTGGACTACAGGCCAGAGACTGCCTTCCCTATCAGGGATTGATATCAGAGTATAGGCAAAGAGAAAGGGATAGGGGAATCTTTGAAAGATCTGCAATGGTTGATTTTTTTAGTTGAATCTAGAACAGAAGCTAACTTTTAAACAAGGGATAATTAGTACAGCACATAAAATATTGCACAATACCTATAGGACTCAATCATAGGAGGTCAGAAAAGACTGGGAAGAGAGATTAGATAAGCAGTTCACAAAGAAACAATGGCAGGTCATATGTATGGTTCCCAAATATGCAACAGTCAAGAAGATTTTTTGCTTAAAAGTGTTTCCACAGGTACTTTTATACCCCAAGCAGACACCAACGAATTTTTCCTCAGGTAGACAGCAAATGTTGGAGGTGTGATGGAGAAGAATCAGGTACATGGGAGCATATGTTGTCAGGATGTAATAAGGTGGCAGACTTTAAACATTCCATGTAGAGTACTCTGTCAGGAATACTGGGTAAGCAAATGAGTGTAACTAAGGAAATTATTTTTTGAGCTGGGATACAGGATCTAGACTGCCTAGACATAGTAAGGTCTTGTTAAGTTTAATTCTGGTGGCTGCCAAAAAAGCAGTTACTAGAAAATGGAAATCTAAGTGTAAAACAAACGTATATGAAGAAGTGAATATTGTAAAAGAGATACAAGAACAGAAGGTGGGATCTTTAGAAAAGGGCAGGAGCAAATTAGAAAAAATGGAAATTGTGGGAACAATACATGCAGAAAAAAATGTTTTGGAGGAGGAATGAGGTTTAAGAGAAGGTAGGAATTGAACAATTTATGTAATGTTGGACTGATTATATTGTATAGATGAACATATGCAATGTATAATGATTGTAAATGTGGACTTACTAATATGGTTTCTTTACTTTTATATAACTGTATGTTTGCCTGTGTCACAAGTGATAATTCAATAAAGATGTTTTTTAAAAACAAAAAACAAAAATATGAGAAGCCCAAGTAACTGCTGCATATATATCATCCATTGAAGCTTTAGACTGAAAAAATGTTGAAGTAGCAACAGATCTTGTAGAATGTGCTTTAACAGGCATGGGCAAGGTAATATTCCTTCTGTCATAGATAAAGGAGATACAATCCTTGAGCCATCTGGCTAAAGTCATTCTGCTGACAAATAGTTGGTCAGATTTTTTCATGTCTTTTGTCCCAAGAAGGTAAAAACATAATTGTCTGTGGACATCTAGCAAATGCAGACAGTATTTGTCTCTGAAAATTTTGGAAAGAATACCAGCAAATTAATCATCTGATTAATATTAGACTCTGGCACCACTTTCGGTAGTAAGGTGGGATTTGTTCGTAAGGAGACTCTATCCTTATGAATGGTCAGGTAAGGTGGTTTACATGATAAAGCCTGAATTTTAGATATTCTTCTAGCAGAAGTTATTCCTACCAAAAACAATGTTTTCAATGACAAACATTTCAGATCACAGTCTGCAGAAGGATCGAAGGGAGAATGTACAATAGTTTGCAGTACCAAATTTAGGTCCCACGGCGGAGTAGGATCTTTGAAAGGAGGTTTCAGCAAAAGTGTCCCTTTTAGAAATGACTTACAGAGTCTATGAGAAGAAAAATAAGCGTTCTTCCAATCCATCATGGAAATTTTGAATTGCTGCTAGCTATATTCTAATAGTTGATGGAGAAGCTCCTGCATTGAAAAATAGAGGCTCAGAATTCTAGAATATTATCAATAGAAGTGGAAAAGGGATCGATATCCCCTTCACAAGCCCAAATAGTAAATCTTTTCCATTTACTATTGTATAATTTCCGTGTGGAATGTTTATGAGACGCTAGGAGAATTTGGTATACTGAGGATGAAAGATTGAAACCCCTGGCCACTAGTGGAACTGGAGGAACCATTCTGTCAGCCTGAAAATCAGAATGTCTGGGCGAACTGATTGGTTAGATAAAAGGTCTTGAGCTGGGTCCAGAGGCTATGGTCGTTGAATTAGATAAGGCCAAAGAAAGGGGAACCATATCTCTTGAGGCCAAAATGGAGCAACGAGGATCATTCTGCTCTTCAACCTGAGTGCTTTCTGTAAGAATTTTGGAATTAGAGGTATTGGGGGAAAGGCATATAGGAGTCTGGAGGGCAAAGCATGGAGAAGATAGTCTCTTGGTTTTTTCCCTGGAGGGGGAAGGATTGAGAGACCATTCATGAAGCTGGAGAACACATCTGCTCAGTTTGTCTGCTATCACATTTGAACTCCTAGGAATGTGTGTTGCTCTCAGAAAGCGGTTGGAAGAGATCACCCACTGCCAAATTCTGAGTGCTTCTCGACAAAGGGGATAAGACTCGGTTCCTCCCTGTTTGTTGATGTACTAAACCACTGACATGTCTGTTTGAATCACAATTGCTCTTGCAGGAAGAGCAGATTGAAAGGCTTGCAATGCTAACAACACCACTCTTAGTTCTAGAACACTGATATGCAAGTTGGCCTCTGTAGAGGACCAAGTGCCTTGGACACTCATGCCCAAAAAATGCCCCAGCCAATCTGAGAGACGTCCATGATCACTATGGCCTTTGGCACTGAAAGGATGAAGAGGCGACCCAGAAAAATTTCTTTGGAGTGTATTCACCAAGCTAGATCCTTTCCTGCAAAGATTGGTGATCAGAGTCTGAAGCGACATAGGTTCATGCAGTTTTCATCATTGAAAAGCTAGTAGCCATTGTAGAATTCTCATATGATATCTGACTAGGGGAACTAAAGTAAATGTCGCTGTCATAGAACCTAGGGTCTGCAAATTTTCTTGCTGTGTGTTGAACTTGGGCTATGATTTTCTGAAGTCTCACTGGGGGGCACTATGGTTATATTTGTATTCAGCACTGCCCCTATAAACTCCAAGCTCTGAGTTGGAGACCGTAGGAATTTTTCTTGATTGATAGTTATCCCTAAGTATGCACAGGTTTGGAGAACATAGTCTCTTGCTTCTAAGAGTCAATGACTGGTTGGAGTGGTAATGAGTCAGTCATCCAAGTACGGAAATACCCGGAATCCTTGCAGTCTCAAGTGAGCTGCTACCACTGCCAAACATTTGGTGAACACTCTGGGGGCTGTGGTGAGACCAAAGGGTAGTACCCTGAATTAGTAAAGGCTGGCTCCCAGCCGGAAGCGTAAGAACCTTCTGGAGCACTTGGCTTGTCCATTTTTATGTAGTAATGCGCATCCTGAAGATCTAATGAGCACATCCAGTCATCCTTTCCTAAAAACAGAAGAATGGACTGTACTGTGACCATCCGGAATTTCATTTGTCGAACTGATTATTTCAACACACTGAGATCCAAAATTGGTCTTCAGTCCCCTGCTTTTTCTGGTACTAAAGAGAATCTTGAGTAAACTCCTGACCCTGTCTGGTCTTGTGGGACTTCTTAAATGACTCTTTTGTCTAGCAGTTTTTGAATTTCTAAAACTGCTGGTTCCTTCTGACTGGGTGGAACATCAGGGATTTTTCTGCATATGAGGGGAAGATGGGAAAAGGGTATGACATATCCTCTGGATATGATCCTTTGCACCCAAGAATCTGTTGTTATATTCAGCCAGGCATTTTGGTACAAGGATAAGCATACCCCAACTGCCTCCAGAGGAGGACAATCCTACCTCCTTTCAGAAATGCTGAAAAGACTTACTCGGGAAGAAATCCCTGAAGCCCTGTTTCTGTGAACTACCTCTGCCACATGGGCGGTATCTTCCATTGCAGTTCCCCCTCTGCCTCTTTGGGAACTGCCTCCACGTGTGTCTTGGAAAGGTCCTTGGGATTTTTTGAACCACATCTTTCCACCACTCCTCTGATTCCTAGAAAACGATTTTTGGGGGGTAGAAAAATGTATGCCTGCAGCAGAAAGGGTCTTACCATCCTTCTCACACCTACACAGAGTCTGTCTTACTTCTGGGTCAAACAAAGATGATCCGTCAAAAGCTGCATTGATGAATGAAGACTTAAATGGTTCCTCAAAGTCACATAGGTGCATCCAGGTGTGTCTCCTTATGGCTATGCCAGAACCCGCCACTCTGGAGGTCCCTTCAGCTGCATATGCAATGAGCCTCATGGATGAGTTTGACACAGACTCCAGGGTGGCCAACTGGGAAGCAACCTTCTCTTGGACTCCCTCAGTAACAGATCCCATCAGGGTATCTGAGAACTTCTTGATCAGATCCCTATGAAGACAGGTGAAACGTGCCAGGAAATTCAAAGACTTTACGGTGAAGATTGATGAAACATAAACTTGCTTCCCAAATCTATCCATCAGCCAAGACTCTCTGTTGGGTGGATGGATAGATAAACTCTCCTCAGCGAGTTCCTTTTTTGTGGTGGTGGCTACGACCATGGCATCTACTGCTAAACTTTAGACCAAAATTCCTTATCTTTGGGAGCAGATAAAATTTTGCCTGGTCTCTTGGGGATGGGTTCAATGGTATCTGGAGCCTTCCATACCTGCAGGGAAATCAACTGAATGAGTTTGTCAATGGGCGTAATCACCCAAGAGGTAGATGGGTGAGTGCCAAAAGCCTACAGGTAAACTGATTCCTATCAGGAAGAGTTTTGAGACTTCCAGCCAACTCTCTGTTTCAAGATTTCTAGGATGTCTCCAAAGGAGACATCATTGAGGGTGACATTGGAGACCCTTCCCCTTCATCAAAATCAGTGTCTTCTATGACCAATTCCTGTGGGGAATCTAAAGTGCTTCCTCTTGCATTTCCTCTTCTGAGGAACCTCTTCAGGGGGATAGTCTGGAAAAGTATCAGAAGATGACAGAATTTGTATCTGAGATTCCTGAGGTTTCAACACTCACTGTCCCAATGGACAGCCCAATCTAATAATTGGCAGTGAGGATTGTACCTGTTTCAAGGGGAAAGAGATGACTGAGTCACTGTATGAGACAAGGCCCTCTATTGCTTCGAAGGCTGGACCCCATGAAGAGGGGAGAGAGCTTAGAACTGAGATAGACTTCCTCAGAACTGAGGTCACCTCCCGCTTTGAGGAAACCACCCCCAAAACAGAAGCCTTGCATGGGCAACTCCAAAATAATTAGAGTTGACCCCTACCTCTCGGAGCCAACACAGTCGATACAGCCCCAGGAGGACTCAGTTCCGATACAACTAAAGAACTCAGGGTACTGAACGGTTCTGAAGAGATAGAAATCTCTAGAGCTGGTATAGTCGGAGCCAGACAACTCGGAACTGTAAATTTTGAAACCTCAGTTGAAGTCAGAGGAGGAGTGGTTAAAGGGGTGAATGAATGCTTAGCTCATAAAGTCAAGTCCTGTAAGATCTCTCACCCACAAAACTATATTCACCAATATCTCTACATCTAGCTCTGTAAGGTTTTTGATGGAACAGACTGAGGACAGAGAGGGGCATTTTGGTCTTTGAAGAAAGACCTCCAGAAGGTCACCCACAAAGTGGTCTATAGATGGAGAATAACTTGCCCTGGGTAAGACTTTGTGCAGTGTAACATCCAGAGTATGGACCAACATAGTTGGCGCCAATAGAGAAGTGGAAGATAAAGTCTCCTGTGCCAAAGCCTTTGAGGTCAAGGGTTTTCACAGTAATGGTAGTAGATGCCAGGGATTTGCCCGGTACAGAAGTCTTTAAGCCAGAGTCCTTCAGATCTGATGAACTCTTCCGTACTAAGAATTTATTTTTCTTAGGTGTCAGTGTTGATGGGGAAGTTGGTGCCGACAGTCCTCTTTTTACCCTTCTCCAAGGAAGATGAGGAAGAAGGGGATGAAATATTTGTTTTGCTTTTATCTGTAGCAGATATGGCTTTGCCAAAGGCAGAAGGGATCAAATTTTCAAAATAATTTTTTTTCTCAACCAGTGCTCTATGGCTAAAACTATGACAGACACCGCAGTCTTCCCATAAATGAACAGGACTCAAATAATACACACATAGTAGATGTAAGTCAGATAAGGGTATCTTGTCGCCGGACTTCTGGCATTTTTTAAAGCCAGAAGGGGCCTTAACTTTCCCAGCCATGAAATAAAAAATGGGCTGGAAGGCATACTCACACATATGTACAGCACTCACACGAAAGGAGAAAAAGAACAAAGGAGAGAAAAAGCTAAAGTTTTTTTTTTAATAGGGCATGCGAGGGAAAAAACTATCAGCAATGATAGTTAAAGAAATACATAAATATGTACGGAAAATTGCCATCAGCATTGATAGCAAAGAGATACACTAAAGTGTAACAGAGAACAAAAATATAAGGGTAGAGGCACAGCGAACAGTGAAAAGACTAGAGTTAAAAAGAATTTAGAAAATTTTAGAATATTTTACCACAGAAAAATAGCAACTAAGCTCGAGAGCTCTGGTGAACGCATCTGTCTAGAAAAGTGGCAAATGAGAACTGAGGTATTTGGGAGAGAGGTATTATGGCTAGAGGTGAAGCTCAATTTATCTGCTTTTACTGTATTTGTGTTTCTTCCTACTTTATTTTGCTTTTGCGTCATCTTAAAAGTACTCAATTGTATTTATTACTGCTTGGTGTAACTCACTCTAAGCCTTTTAGTTTAAGCACTTGGGCTTCAGACCAGTTGTTTTACATTAAGAAGGTTTGTGCTCTGCACTGTAGTGGCAGGACAGGTAGCTTACATTCTGGTTTAAGCACTTGGGCTTCAGGCCAGTTATTTTACATTAAGAGGGTTCGTGGTCTGCACTCTTGTGGGAGGAGAGGCTGGACTCTGCCATTCTGAGCTGGGAACTTCTGGTTAAAGGTTTATAGTGCCTGCATATTTGTACTGCTTCTTACTAAACTGGTACACCTTGTTTGCTGTAGCATAGACTAGATCCAGGCCTGCTGAATCTAGTTTTGTTTGTATAACTTGAGCACTAATCCAGGCATTCTTTAAAGTATTCAATTGTATTTATTACTGCTTGGTAGTAAATTGATTAAAGTGTAGCTATCATTCAAAATCTTTTGGATTAAGCACTTGGGCTCAGACCAGTTGTTTTACATTAGGAAGGTTTGTGGCCTGCACTGTAGTGGCAGGGCAGGTAGCTTACATCCTTCTAAGTTGGGAACTGCTGATTGAGGGCTGAGTGTCTGTTATTCTAAAAGTGTATTAGTTCTGGTTTAAGCACTTGGGCTTCAGGCCAGTTATTTTACATTAAGAAGGTTCGTGGTCTGCACTCTTGTGGGAGGAGAGGCTGGACTCTGCCCTTCTGAGCTGGGAATTTCTGGTTAAAGGCTTATAGTGCCTGTATATTTGAACTGTTTCTTACTAAATTGGTACACCTTGTTTGCTGTAGCATAGACTAGATACAGGCCTGCTGAATCTAGCTTTGTTTGTATGCTTGTTTGCTTGTTATCTCCCTGAAACACTAATTCCACCTAAAACTCAGCTTTTCGGCGCTTCTGTGGATCCCTAGTGACATCTGCATTGCTTACTGTACTTATTTCCTTGTTTCACTTGAAAGAAAGTTACTGTTTGTCATTTTTGCATTTAAGTTACCTGTAACACATTGCATTTAAGTTACCTGGCACTTGCTCACTAAAGCAATTATATAAGTCAGCGCTAAAAAATTAAAAGCACTACACCCTCACAAACTCTGCTTGAGTACCTTGTTTCCCATTGGCCCTTTTTTTTTCAATTATAAAGGAATTCCCAATACTATTCTAGCATGTCCAAAGGTCAGTTGTCAATCTCCTCTCCGGTCCAGCTGGTGAATCTGGGAATCTTGAGGCAATGTTACAACTGTCTCATGTACACAGACAACCCTCTCCTCCTCCCAACAAATTCCAACACATGTGAGAGATGCAACTATATAGCCAAACTGGAGGCTAAGCTCTATCAACTCAGTACTGGCAAAACTTGCCAGGAGGAGAAGGAAACCACACTCACTACAATTCCAGTCTCACATAGACCTACCACGACAGCAAACCAAACACATAAACACACAAAAACATACTCGGAGGCTCTAAATAAAAATCTGCCTAAGCAGCAGAGACCTCCAAAGCAGACACCCAAGCAACCGCTACCCCAAAACAAAACACGTGCAACACATAGCTCACAAAGCCAGTGTGCCGAACAGTCACAGCCCTTAAGGCTAAACAACACACCTGATACACTTGTAATAGGTGACTCTATCGTCAGGCACACTGACGCCCCGCTCACCAGGCTGAACAAGGAGAAGGTCACGGTGAGCTGCCTGTCGGGCGCTAGGATCTGCCACATAACACAAGCACTCAGGTCACTCCAAGGCAAGTACAAATATGACTCAGTCATTGTCCATGCTGGTGTGAATGACCTGAGACGTACCTCCCTGGACTACATGAAAAGAGACATAGAGGAGCTCTCTGAGCATGTGGCCCAGGCCGGTATGACCCTGACCTTGAGTAGCATCTTACCCTCACCAAGAATGATGCCACAATATGAAGACAAGATGATCAATTTCAACAACTAGCTTAAGTATTGGTGTCATTCAAAGGGGATCCAATGCCTGTCAGCCTGGGATGACATGCTCGACAGGCCACGATGCTTCACTAGGGACGGCTTGCATCTGTCACCCCTGGGCTTTCGGATATTGGCAAATGCTTTTGCTACCCCCATACTGCCTTTTTTAGGCAAGGCTCAAAAGACAAACCCACCTCCATAGGTATCACAAGGGATAAGAAACTAAGAGTAATGCTACTCAACGCCAGAAGTCTAAACCTCAAGATGCATGCACTTGAAACTCTCCTTAGCATGGAGAACATCGATATCTGTGCAGTAAAAGAAACCTGGTTCAAGGCTCCCGAGAGTACCCCAGCACTACCAGGTTATACCTCATACCATGCTTTTCGACCCCAAAACTTGGACCGAACCAGAAAAGGAGGGGGAGTATCAATATTCGTCAAAGATACCCACACCTCCAGGTTGGTGGCACAGCACGAAGCATCAGAGACTATCCATGTGCAACTAACAGTGGGTAAAACTGCCTTCCAGTTTATAGCCTGCTACAGACCACCCTCCCAAACCCAGGAACCCCACTCGGCCTTCCTGAGAACACTGGAAAATATGAAGGTCTCTCCAAACACCATTATATTGGGCGACTTCAACTACCCAAACATAGACTGGGAGCATTACTCTAGCTCCAACACCCTAGCTCAAAGGTTCCTAGAATTTATAAACTCAAATGCTATGGAACAACTTGTTACCACTCCCACAAGAGGGGAAAACATACTGGACCTGATCATCACCAACATGGGGACTCTATGCTCCAGACCAGAAGTGTATCCCTCACTGGTAAGATCAGACCATAAACTAATCTCACTGGATATTCACATCCCGACCCCACCCCCTGCTCAGAAAACCACAGTGAAAAACTTCTCTAAAGCAAATTTCACACTCCTCAAAACTGAGGTGGAATCCTTCAAAGCCCCGGCCTGTGGAAAATACGCCCAGACCGCAGAATCCTTTATAAACGCATTCTATGAACACCTTCAGGAATGCATGGATCATGCAATCCCAAATAAAACCAAGACCCAATCCTCCAAAGGCAGACGTCCTGTCTGGTGGACCCCAGCCATAAACAAACTATACAATAGAAGGAGGAAGCTACTACATGATAGAGCAAAATCCCAAAAAGGGAAGGCATCTCTGATCAGTGTTAGCAAAAAACTACGGGCACTCATAAAATCGTCTAAGGCCAGCTTCGAGAGAAAAATTGCACAGGACACTAAGGATAATCACAAGGCTTTCTTTAGTTATGTTAGGAACCTGGGTGGGAATTCCCAGATATGCTCAGAATTAGTCCAAAATGACAAAAAATACACCGAACCCACAGACATTGCCAACATCCTAGCTGACAGGTTCAGCGCAAACTTCTCCACCCCTCCCCACCAAAAGGGCAAATATCTATCCCAGCAGAGTGCTGCCCCCCTGACATCTCAGATGCTCAGGTAAGAGCCGCCCTCTCCAAAGCAAAAAACACAGTGTCAATGGGACCAGACGGTGTCCCGGGCTGCGTCCTACATGAACTCCAAGAACAGCTAAACCCAAACATAAAACTACTGTTCAATCTCAGTCTTACCACAGGATATGTACCCAAAGAGTGGCGTACAGCAACAGTGGTCCCTCTCCACAAAGGTGGTGCCTCAATGGATCCTGGAAACTATCGCCCCATAAGCCTGACTAGCTTGGTCTGCAAAGCTATGGAAAGGATCATCATGGACCTCATAAAAAAGATATTGGGGACCTACAGACACTGGATCCTACCCAGTTTGGCTTTGTTAAGGGCAGATCCTGCCTCTTAAACCTGGTCGATTTCTTTGAAACAGTCACCAAGGCCATTGCCGAGGGGAAGGTGGTCCACACAGCCTACCTGGACCTCGCAAAAGCCTTCGATACAATACCCCACTCGGGCATTATAGATAAGCTCACCAGCTTAAATATAAACCCCTATGTCACTAGATGGGTTGCAAACTGGCTCAAGGACAGAACCCACATGGTTAGAATTGCTGGAGCCATGTCAGACTCCAAACCAGTTGCAAGTGGCGTCCCACAAGGCTCAGTCCTGAGACCTCTCTTGTTCGGTATATATTTCTCGGAGGTAAAGGCCAACACAGAAGGACTGTGGCTGACCAAGTTCGCAGATGACTGCAAACTGGGCGCTATAATAGACTCTCCAGCCGACACAAGCATCCTCCAAAAGGGCCTCATAGAAACAGACAACTGGTGCCAGAGCCATGGCCTCAAGCTAAATGCCAAAAAGTGTATAGGCATCCCCTTTGGCAAAAACAAAGTGCCCACAAATTACCACATAGGTGGTAATCCATTAAGTACAGAAGAAGTAATTAGGGACCTGGGGACCCAAGTTGATAGCAATCTCTCATTTGGCAACCACGTGGCCAAAGTGGTTCGAAAAACATTTTATATAGCCCACCTAATCATGAAGGGATTCACATCTAGATCAGGGGAGGTCATCGTGCCTCTTTACTCATCCCTCATCAGGCCCATAATTGAGTACAATGCCCCTTTTGGGATGTACCTTACCAGACACCTGCAGCAACTGGAAAGACCCCAAAAGTACCTCACCAAGAGGATCAAAGGGCTCAAACAGATGCCATATGCTGCCCGGTTAAAGAAACTCCAGCTCTACTCAGTGGCATACCGCCTGCTCAGAGGCGATCTGTGCCTGACGTATAAAGCCATGTCCAACCCGGAATTAATGGACATGCTGCACCTCAGAAATTCCAAATCCCATCGAGCTACGCTCTCGAGAGACTTGAACCTCAGCACTGAAATAAATAGGACATGCTGGAGGGACAGATTCATAACCCAGAGGCTCCCTTCACTCCGGAATAAAATCCCAGTCCAGGTTAGGCAGAGTCCCTCATTGACTCTCTTCAAGAGGAATCTTGATGAGTGGATGGGGGATCGTAGGTTTACCCCGGGTATCACTTCTGTGTCACTGTTAGACAGAGGCACAGTATACTAACCTCGAAAAAGGGCATAGCAAAATTAATTTAAAATGGGTGGCGAAAGCCAAACACACTCTGGCTAGGCTTATAAATGCCCTATGGCAGATAGCCTAGTATGAACCTATGAACCTAAGAGTTTTTGGTCAGCTCAAGCTGTAGTAACAGCTAGATCGGTTCTGATATCAGAACCGAACCCATGACAACATCAGATCAAAAAATGCTGGAAAATTACAGTAGATAAAATTTTTCCCAAAACAGAAAAAAAAAATTACGTGCATAGCTGCTTCCAACTGTATGTTTAAGTGATGTGTACACTATTTACTTATGTGTACAAAACAGATTTATATTAACTTATTTCTTAACTCTAGTCACTGTTACATTACTTGATTACTTGCACATTCTCTGCCCAGGTTTTTGTATCATATGGAAGGACTGGTCAAACCACTGTTTTACATACCTCACTTTTCAGTTTCTTTGGCATTCTTCTGTTGCACACTGTCCCTGACAATATGTGCCACTTGGCCTTAACACTTCTTATTCTAGCTTTGAACTCTTCATTCAGACTTCCCTCTTCCTCACCCATATCACTCATACACCTGAAGCTGTCAACCTTTTACACTATTTCTAATCAATCTCAATTTTCTTTTTTTTTTTTACATTTTTTTAAATTTGGTTTTAAAACAATAAATAAACAGATCAGTTATAAAACAAACAAATAACTATTTAGATAGGTCCACAGTTATACAAGCAACAACAATTAATATTTTCAAGCAAGTCTTTCCGTTTAAGCCAAGATTTATTTGAATGTGTAATATTTGACATTCTCATCTTTATGGTATGCAATTCACTACTGCAAACAATTTTTGTCATACTAATGAATTCTACACTACAAGGGGCAACTTTACTTTTCCAGTTTTTAGTAATTACTTTTTTTTGGCAGGAATAGACCAAAGAATAGGCACTTGGGTATTTGGAATTATCTCGGGAATCACAGCACTAAATAAAACTAAATATGTAGAAATATTACATCCATCTGAACATAGAGCTTGAATGAAGTTATTAATTTATTTCCAAAAAGAGGAGATTACTTCACATTTATATACCATATGCATCCAATCAGCTATTATTTCAGAACCACATCTCCAGCATTTAATTCTATTTGATTTATACTTGATTGCAATTTTGTTACGAGTGACAAAAGCTCTGTGTAAGAATTTCCAAGTGAAAATGTTCCAATATAATGATGTTGTTTTATCTGTAGATTTTAATATTATTTTCTTGTATTCTTCAGAGAAGTCTTCATTATTAATTTTTGAGGGGTAGTTCCAAAAGGATTTGTCTAAATATGTGAAATCTAACTTAAGAATTTTACAAATTTTTGACAAATATGATTTTTCATTACATTATTATTGATATTTACTAAGAATTCCAATAATGTGGGTAACCATTTCTTATCTAGGTTAAATATCTTATTAATCTCTGTGTTCACAAAGTCTCTTTAATCAGTTCTCAAAATCTTGATAGTATTTGGACTTCAAATTATCAACAGTGTGTGTGTGTGTGTGTGTGTGTGTGTGTGTGTGTGTGTGTGTGTGTGTGTGTATATATATATATATATATATATATATATATATATCAGTACCCAATCTCAACTTTCAGTTTCTTCTGACTTCACCCAAATGTGCTACATTTTCCTGTGCAATATAGTCTGCTGTCAGTTTCTCAACTGTCAAAATATGAGCCGATCACCTTATCACTGCAAAATACATTTTGCATTATTATTTTTGTCTGACAGAATGCAATTGGCATTTATTTTCAAAACTGAAATTTCAGCTCTGCAGGTGATCACTGAGGTAGATTTGTGACTTTTTTTCTGAAAAAAGATGGCAAATACACTGCAAAAGTTTTTGATTTTACCCCAATCACATTGGGTGATTGCATGCTAAGAGCCATAATTCTGCACAACATTTTGCAGAGAATGTTTCATTGCAGAATTCTCTTTTCATAATTTTACTAGCAAAACAGTGTCTGATTATGTGCTGTTCACATATATTATCAGCTGTATGCTGTGCTTGTCACAATCTCTCATTTTGGTGAAGAAGATTTATTTGACTGTCACATGGGTGGTAATTTCCAAGCATACGTTCAAATTCAAAAATGAGTGTAAGTACAAGCAATGGCTGATCAACAAGAGTATGGGAAGGCAGTCAAGTCTCTTCAATCCAAACAAAAGAATGTTCTGGAATGTTTAAAAAATGGAAACACACACAGACAAAAGTATCACATTACATATTTCTACATAGTTCAACTGTGAGGTTCTGTGCTTAAAACATGCCACTGAATACATAAAAAATAAAAACAAAAGTGAAACACTCTGGAACATGAAAAACAAAATCCTTTAATTTTATGCTAAACTGTTTCAAACGATTCAGGCAGTGTGGATGAGTGAGCAAGCACCAGTACGAGGAATAAATGTAAAACTTATTTTGTGTGAAATGATTTATCTGCACATTTCAGAGTACTGCAATTTTTTATTCATATTTGTAAAACATTTTTGGTAGCTTGGTTTTCTCTGACTATTTCATGAAGAGGGTCTTTGTGGACACAGCACTTTGGTTAATAGACTGAGATTCAAAACTAAAGGCTTATACATGGCTACACCTTGTAGAACACGTAAAAAGAAGATCCCGTAACCTGCCTGAAATAGTTTGCATCTCATTACCAAACAGCACCACTAATTAATTTGGAAAACTGGCATACAGCACTTTGTCCAAATTTAAACTTAGTTAAAGGGCATATGAACTCATCTATTAAACCACATTATTCAAACAAAAAGATTAAAAAAGCTCATAAAGGAAATAGTAATGTTGTTTTACTGCTGAAACTGCATTGTTCTTTTCCAAAACTTCCTCAGTCAAACCCTATGATAGCACGTCACTGAGTATTATGCTTGCCAATATTTCTAAAGAATGAAAGTGATGTGTTCTAAATCCAGTTAAGGGCATTTGCTAAATTAATTTGCAAACCACAAAGATGCTTATTCAAATAATGTGCCAAAGTCCACAGAATAGAACGTTATTAATGACTGGATTAAAAAAATTAATTAAATATGTAAATATGGGCTGACTCAGTAATGGCACAGTTAGGGAAGTGATATCCTTTTCCCTGAGAAATATACGAGTGGATGGGAAGGGTACATATTAGGCATGTTGTGACCAATCTGAAGGTTAGACAGGCAAGCTACATGCACATAAAATATATGAAGTTTCAACAGATTCTCTAATACAGTGGTATGTGACGCTGATGCAAAAGCCTTTCCATAAAGCATAAAGCTTAAAAAAGTAGAAAATGTTTCTGGTTGGCAACACATCACATATATCTGACTCACTACTGCTTCTGGTAGTTGATATATTATTAGAGTCAAGTCATACTGCAACCCTCATTTTAAAAATGTAGAGTTCCAGAGGTGTTTCTCCCACAGAAGGGCATGGTGCATCTGCTGGGAAAAAACAGGATACTAGGGAGCAAAAAATCTGTCAAGCAGACCGCCCTAGTAGCTATACTTTTGGCAGAAAAGAAAGTGTCAATAGAAAATGATCTGTGCAGTATGAAGATGTAGGTAGTCAGAGCAGAAAAAAAAAAGAGAAATACAGAAGCTAACAGAAGCATTGAAACACAGAGGTAATGTGACACATTTTACTTGTCCAATATGGGTTTTATGATATAGCAATTTGGCTTTTGGACTAAAAGAAGCATTTCATCAGGATTTAATAAGCTACTGATGCTAGACATAGTGCTTAAACACCTAAGAGCAGAACACACAATTTCTTTTCCACTGACAAAACAGAAATACAAAAAAAATATCACTGTAAGAAAAAAAGCTTTACTGTGTGGTGCATATGCAAAAATCTATTACAAAGATTACTAACAGAGGCAGCCTTTGTACATCAGAGGTAACGTATTCGTTACTCGTAAAACGTAGACAGCAAGTCATAAAAGCGAAGACCAGTCTTGAATCATAAGCTAGAACCAGTGTTAATTTACGACCCCAAAAATATTTCAAGCCATCTTGTATGACACTTAATGTGAAAATAAATCAAAATAAAGTGGAATGTACATGAATAGCAGTTAAGATTAGATAAGAACAGGAAAAGGCATAATGTTTGAGTCTGTCTTTGTATGAAATTTATAAGTAGCACGTTTTGATTAAAAAATGTAGTACATGCCATGAAATTAAGCAGGGACTGCTAAGAAAATAGGATGCTAGCTAAGCATGTGTGGATTTCTTTAAGTCTGCAATCTGGAGATGTGTGAATGGGGCATCCCACATAAAATGCTAAAAGAATTACATTATGAACAGTTAGTAGGCTATATATACTGTTGTAGCTAACAAGGAGGAAAGAACAAAAATAATTAGCTAACTTTGAATCAGTGTGGTATCACATGAAATCAACATTAATTCCAGGCTGGCAGCTTTAAAGAGTAGCAGTGTTAAACACTAAGCCTTATTATAATTTTAAAATATTGAATATTAGTACTGTGCAACCTATGTCACCATCTCTCTCAATACAATGCCACACTCCTGCCTTCTTTGACACTCATGCCTGACTGTCGTAGATCTTCTTTTACACAATCCATCCACATCTTTGCTAGACATCCTTGTTTCCTCTTACCTTCTTTCTGTCTGTCCCAAATCTTCTTCACCAGATTGTCTTCTGCTTTTCTGCACGTGTCCAAACTACTGTAATCTGTTCTCTTTGATCTTTTCTGCAATTGGAGCTACTTTGGCTTCTGCTCTTATGCCCTCCTTTCTTCGTCTATCCCACAGAGTTCATCCTACCACCCTTCTCAGGCACTTCATTTCCATCACCTCTAGCTTCTTCATCTGCTCTGCCTTTACTGCCCATGTTTCTGTACCATACAGTAGTACTGGATGCACCACTATCTTGTACACCTTACTTTTCAGTTCTTTGGCATTCTTCTGTCATAGACTACACCTGACACTCTATGCCAGTTGGCTGCAGCCCCTCTGATTTTAGCTTTGACCTCTTCATTCAGACTTCCCTTCTCCTCAACCATCCCTCCCAGATACTTGAGAAGATATTTCCCTTTTCCACTATCGTTCCTATCACAACTCGTAGCTACTTCTGATTTCCCCAGTTTGCTGCCATTACCACTGTCTTATCTGTGCTTAGTTTCATCTCACGTGCCTTCAAGTTTTGAATTCCACTGCTCTATACTTTGCTGGAGTTCTTGATCAGAGTCTGCCTGTAATGCTACATCATCTGCACACAGCAACTTTATTGATCTGTCCCCTCCAACCTGTTTACTAATGTAGTCCATCACCATTATGAACAGCAATGGGCTCAGAGCTGAAACCTGGTGTACACCCACTCCCACTGGGAACCCCTCTGTAAGACCGAACACTGTTCATACCCGAGTCATTAGGTCCTTGTACATAGCTTGCACTAATTTTACCAATGTTTCTGGGACTTCGAACTACCACAGTACTGCTAGATCAGCTTTCTTGAGACCTTGCCATATGCTTTCTCCAAGTCTAGGAATGCCCAGTAAGACTCTTTCCTCATCACTAGCTTCTTCTCAACTATTAGTCTAACTGCAAATACTTAGGATTAACAGAATTATAATTCAATATTAACAACTGCATTTGTATGAGTAAAATCAAATGCCAACACTAGACAACACCTTAGCAGTCTTTCATGGACTACTTACATTTAATCTCATAAAATCAGACATTTTGGATTTTCACCTTAACATATACAGCACTAAGCATCTGCCCATCTCTCCTGCATAACCTGTTTTTGCAGACTATCTGCATGTTGTGTACAGTTATCATATAGTATACCCAATATATGGCCACTGTTAATTGATATGGATGAAAACATTTTAAGTGTTATGATGTCTCATGAAACTTATATCAATATTCAGATTAAATGTAGCCATGGTGAAAAATTCAGTAAGCTTTATCTCAACCATCCTGATTTCAAAGGTATACATAAACATGTTTGGAGAACCATAACTGGCAATTCTGATACAGAATGAGACAAACAAACTGTGTACCCACTGACTTTTCAGTCATTCTGCAAGTAATTAAATGTTATAAAACATTCATCCTGATGCAAAAGCCTGGTCCATCTTACTATAAAAATAAGTTATGTACTCACCATACATTTCCATGTGAGTTGTTCATCTCGCCTTCATTCTTACAGATGGGTTCGGAGCCGATCCTCGAGGTCTTCAGACAGCTCGAGGCCAAGTCCCTATCCCATAATGCACCTGGAGTTACCTAAGATCTTGTTTGCTGCCTCTAATATTACCATATGCCATTCTGTCAGTTTTTAAGGTAAAAACCATAGAAAAGACAAAGCAACCATGATAAAACATGAATCTCAGTCCTCGAAAAAACCTGGAGGGGGTAGGAGGGTGGGAAGTAAGAATGAAGGCGAGATGAACAACTCACATGGAACATTATGGTGAGTACATAACTTCTTTATGTGAAGTTGCTCTATCTCGCCGTTCATGGGAGTATGTTTCTCAGGACAGTAGAATCAAAGGGGGCCCTGTCCCTGGAGGCCCTATCGACTTTGTAATGAGTGATGAAGGTATGAGGCTTTGACCAAGTGGCTGCTGTACAAATATTGTCGATTGGTAGCCTAGCTGAAAATGCAGAAGATATAGACACAGCTCTGGTTGAATGACCCTTAATTTTGTGTTGTAGAGGTAAACTGGTAGTGGAGTAAGTGAAAGTGATGCAACCAGATAACCATTTTGATAGAGCTGTTTTTGCCGCAGGCATACCTTTTCTAGAATCTAAAAAGGAAAAAAGTTGTTCAGATCTTCTGAATTCTTTGGTTCTATCTAGGTAAACTCTGAGTTGTCTGTGAACATCAAGTTTGTGCAACATATACTCCAAATTGTTGGTGTGTTTAGGGAAAAACACTAGTAAATCTATAGTTTGGTTAAGGTTAGCTTCAGTACAAACTTTAGGTAAGAATGAAGGATTTTGTACGCAATGAAACTCTGTCAGCATGAAAAACCAAACACGGAGGTTTTATGGACAAGGCCTGTAGTTCTCAGACTCTTCGAGTAGATGTGATGGCTATTAAAAAGATAGTCTTCCAAGACAACAATTTCAAATTGCATGAAGAAGCTGGCTCAAATGGTGGGAGAATAATGTGTGAGAGTATAAAATTTGAGTTCCAGGGGGTATAAGGGGATTTAACTGGTGGTCTAACATGGAAAGTTCCGTGGAGAAAGGCTTTGGACAGCTTGTGTGACATTATGTTAAAGCCTTCTTTGTCAAGATGAAAATTAGAGATGGCCGCAAGCTGCACATGAATTGTAGCTGCTGCCGCTCCTTTGTTGAACAACAAAGTAAAAAATTCTAATATAGAGGGAATAGAGGCTTAGTAAGGGTCAATGTTATTCTGAGAAGCCCATATGGAAAATCTCTTCCATTTGCTGAGGTACAACTTCCTAGCAGAGGATTTATGAGAAGATATTAAGATGTTGCGTTTCGTTTGAGAGGTTATGGAACCTGGCTATGTTGGGAATTGGAGCAGCCAAACTGTCAATTTTAGGGACCGAAGGGAGGGACGAAGAGTCCCCGATGAGTGCATCAGAAGGTGCAGAACTGGGTCCAGAATCCAAGTCTCTTCCAACAGATGAGGTTGAAGGAAGGGGAACCAAATCTGACAATGCCAATGAGGGGCTATTAGAATGATGGTTCTTCCCAGGGCTTTGGCTTTCTGTAAAACTTTGGTTATCAGGGGAATTGGCGGGAATGCATAAAGGAGACTCTGAGGCCAATCATGTATGAGTGCATCCCTTGGGGAATCTCCCAAAGGGGGAATCAGAGCAAAGCAGTGTCTGCATTTTGTGTTCATGGGGGATGCAAAGAGATTGCAGCAAAGCTGGCCCCATTTGCGGAATATTCCTTCCGCTATTTCTTTTTTGAGGGGCCACTCATGAGGCAACAAAACTGCTCTGCTCAGTTTGTCTGAAATCATGTTGGATTTCCCCAGATGGATGTAGCCCACTGCCATACTCTTAGGGCCTCTTGACAAAGGGGATAGGACCTGGTTCCTCCTTGTTTGTTCAAGTACCAGACCACCGACATGTTGTCGGTCTGAATCGCAATTGTCCCCAGAGGAAGAGAGTCATGAAAGTACTGCAATGCCAAGAGTACTGCTCTCATTTCCAGGACATTGATATGCAGATGTATCTCTTGTTCGGTCCATGTGCCTTGGGCTGTTCTTCCCTGAAAATACTCCCACCACCCAATCAGGGAAGCATCTGTGGTCACCGTGGCCTATGGTGAGGGTAGGATAAAAGGACGACCTATCATTACTTGGAGAGAGGTCAACCACCACCACAGATCCTTTTTGCATGTGTTTGTTAGAATAATGAGATGTGACATTGGGAGCTCTTGATAAGACCGTTGCGTGAACGGAAGCCATTGTAGAATCCGCATGTGAATACAACCCAACGGAATCGCTATTATTGCAGCTGCCGTCGTCCCCAACAACTTTAGCACTTCTGAGGCTGGCACCTTGTCTCTGGATATGACATTCAGAATTTGCAGACGAAGTACTGATATCCTTTCTGATGAAAGTTTTAAAGTGGTGGTGGCGGTGTCCAATTCCGCTCCTATAAAAATGATATGTTGCGATGGCGACAAGGCAGATTTTTCTGAGTTTATGGTAATCCACAGTTGATTGCAAAGAGTAAGTGTGGTGTCCCTGGCTTGTATAAACTGATGCCTGGTGGTGGCGATGAGGAGCCAATCGTCTTAAGTACGGAAACACCTGGAATCCCAAATGCCTCAGGTGAGCCGTGACCACTGCCATACATTTGGTGAACACTCTGGGGGTTGTAGTGAGACCAAAGGGCAGGGCTCAAAACTGGTAGTGATTGGCTCCCAGCCGGAAGTGCAGATGATCCCTGGATGGTCTGGCCATTTTTACATGGTAGTACGCATCCTGGAGATCTATCGAGCACATCCAATTATCTTTCCCTAAGAAGGGAAGTATCGACTGAAGTTTGACCATTTGGAACTTCTCCTTCTTGACAGATCTGTTTGGTCTGCTGTGGTCCAAAATAGGTCTCCAGTCCCCTGTCTTTTTTGGAACTAAAAAGAATCTTGATTAAGTTCCAGATCCTATTTGGTCCGCTGGGACTGGTTGGATGACTCTTTTTTTCTAGCAATCTTTGGACCTCTACTGTTGCTTGTTCCCTGAAACTGGGGGGAACGTCTGGGATTTTTGTTATCAAGGGGGGAGGAGTGGCGAAGGGAATACAATATCCTCTGGAAATTATGCTCTGTACCCAGTTGTCATTTGTTATTTTTAGCCAGGCATCTGGATACAAAGATAAGCGACCCCCGACTGCCTCCAGAGTAGGACAGTCGGGCCTCCTTTCAAGAGCGCTGGTAGGGCTTCCAAAAGAACTGGACTCTGTCGCCCTGATTTTGCGGACCCCTCTGCCGTGAGGGAAGCATTTTCCATTATTGCCCCCTCCCTTTTGACCCTTGGGGTAGGGTCTAGTAGGGGTGGAAAAACGGACTCCAAAGGCAGACAGAGTCTTTCCTTCCTGCTCACACCTATTCAGAGTTTTCTTAACTTTGCGCCAGAAAAAAGATGAGCCATCAAAAGGGGTGTTGACAAAGAATGACTTAAAGGGCTCCGCAAAGGAACATAAGCGCATCCAGGAGTGTCTCCTAAAAGCAATTCCTGTAACCGCTGCCCTACTCATTCCATCAGCTGCATATGAAATTAGACACATGGAGAAGTTCACTATGGAATTAAGGGTAGCAAGCAGGGACACAACCTTGTCTGAAGCTCCCTCAGCTACTGTACCCTGTAAAGTATCTCCAAGGTCTTTTGGGAGGTCTCTTTGCAGTCTTGTGAAATGTGTAAGGTAGTTCAGTGAATGCATGGCAAAAGTCGCTGAACTAAACATGCACTTCCCGTATCTATCTATGATCCTAGAGTCTCTGTTAGGAGGATGGACAGAGGAAGAAGTTTCTGACATCTCCTTTTTGGTGGCTGCCGCCACCACCATGGCATCAACAGGAACTCTCTTAGTGAAAAAGGTCTTATCATGAGGGGCAGAAATAAATGTATTGGGCCTCCTAGGGACAGGCTCCATGGTGTCCCGAGACTCCCATGCTCTTCGTGAGACCAGCTCCATAAGGTCATCGAAGGGAGGAGACACCCAAGAGGTGGAGGGCTGAAACCCAAAAGCTTTCAGGAGGACTGACTCATCTTCAGTAGGGTTGGTGGGCTTCCAGCCACCCCTCTGCTTTAGGATTTCCAAGATATCTGCAAATGAGATATATTCAGAGGGGGACTCTGGGGACCCTCCTGATTCATCTAAGTCAGTGTCAGATGTGATTGACTCCAGCAGGGAGTCTAGATGCTTCCTCTTGCAAATTCTCTTCCTGGGAACCTCATCAGTGGGAGCTTCAGGTGAGGTCTCGGAAGAGCAGTGACCATCCAGTGGGGCTTCCTGAGGCTCATGGTGTCTACGCTTTAAAGGGATCTGTGAGGCAGAAGTAGATACAGATGCTTTTGGGGAACAGGTAGTTGGTCCTGAAGTTGTGGATGTCCAGGGGGACATTACTCTCCTCATGGCCTCAAAAGGACCTCTGCTCCGATGGTAAGAAACTGCTGGATCTGAAGAAACAGATGATTCCCTCAGCACCAGAACAGTGGACTCCAATCCAGAGGTAGGAGCCAAACTCATCCGAGCCAAAGCCTCAAGAGGTAAAGTTGGAACCAAAAGGTCGGCCCAACTATCCTCCCCGGACCTGACTGGCGAGTGTCGGCTCCTAGACTCCTCGATGGGCACTGAGGAAGTCTGAGTAATAGGAACCAATGTCACTGGAGCAGGCATCAGTTCCGAAGGCTCCACGATTATAAGGTCCAACTCCTCCAGCTGCGACGGACCGGTATGGTTCAGAGGAGGAAAGGAAGTAGGTGGAGGAACAGTTTTCGGTTCTGAAACCACTTGGGTCGGAACCGATAAAAATTTTGCAAACGCCGGTGCCTGTAACAACTTCTGCACCACACAATCCACATCCAAATCAGATAGGGCTTATTGAGGACCGAGATGAATGGATAGAGGGTGGTACTGATTGTAGGATTGTTGACTTCAGTACTGCGGAGACCGGTTCCAGGACTGGGGATCGGCTCCGAAAAGATAAGACGCTTGGCTACGAAGGCTGTGGAGCCGACGTTGAAGGTTTTTTGATTTTGTCGGATCGACAACTCTCTGTTCCTAAGATGAAGACTTAGAGGACTTCGAAGATTTGTGGATTTGCTAGCTTTATCATGGCTGCCCAAAGCTTCTTGAAAGGATGATTTTAATAGCCCTCTATCAATTAACCAATTAACTATCAGTTATCAATTAACTTTCTTTTTCTTTCATGAAGTAAACGGCTACTAAAAGAATGGCAGATGGAGCAACTCTCTTGCAAGTGCAAAGCACCCAAACAATAAACACAATTAAAATGACCATCTGTCACAGACATTTTCTGTCCACACTTTGGACATTTTTTAAACCCAGACTGGAGTTATTTCTCCTTATCCTGGTCAGCCATGAGAAATTTTTAAATGCACACAAGAAAACCTGTATTAAAGGTATATCAAAACACACACACACACTTGTTCAACAAATTCAAAAAACACAAGTATTTTAAATAGTAAGCAGCCCTTAAACAAATGGGCTCTGTAATGTTAAATATAAACTAAAGGCTATAAATGTCTACTAAAACACACTTATAAACTATTAAACCCTCTTCTAATCTCTAAGACTAACTTCTAAACTATTAAACCCTCTTCTAATCTCTAAGACTATAAAGGGACTATCACAATTTAAGCTATACACTAGTTCAACAAGATATTAAAAGTTATTAAATTGAAAATTATTATTAAAGTTTGTAAAGATAATTTTTTTCTAGAAGAAAAAACTATACTGGCCCGAGCTGTGAGGAAACCTCCGATCTGTTGCAGCATCAAACTAAATCTGAGGTAACTCAAGGTGCATCATGGGCTAGGGACTTGGCCTCGAGCTGTCTGAAGACCTTGAGCTTTGTAGATGGCCTACTTGGAGCCGAGGATTGGCTCTGAACCCATCTGTAAGAATGAACGGCGAGATAGAACAACTTCACATTGACCTATTTCTTGACACTGTGAAATTGCAAAACTGAGAACACAATTACGGAATTCTGGAACTGCAGTATTAAGCAATATCCAGTAACTCAGGCTTAGGAATCTACACAAATAACCTGTGTTTGCCAGGTAAGCTACAGAAAAATGACCAGAGAAGAGAAATAGCACACAACAGGATTATCCTAAGAGAAGTCAACAAAGCAAACTGTTTTTTTGACCCAGGAGGTTAAACTGCCAGGAGACAAACGTGTACCTTAGCAGACAGGAAAACAGATCACACAACAACACTGAGAAGGACATCAGATCACGCAGCGGGACTGAGAATTTTTTTCTATATCTTTTTTACCCTAAGCCTGCTGACCATCAGGCATCCCCCAGTCAGATATGGCCCACCTGTTCCCCAACACAACCGTCATTTATTATTGGGGATAATAACTGCCTGTTTGGGGTCAGGATTCAGGTATCCATGAGGGTGCACTGTGTCCTCACAAGCTTCCAGGCAATGAGGATATCTGTAATGGGCCTAACCCTGCCTGAGTTGGGGTGGGTGAGCAATCAGCATAATTTCAAAGTCCCACAATTCTTCCTCCTTGTAGTGAAAACTTATTCATACCTGCACTGAAGGCTACCAGCAAGAACTGGCTTGGTAAGCCTAACATCTGCCCTACACCATGCATTTGAAACTACCCCCCCCCCAACTCCTCAGAGGGACTGTGGTTGTGCATGCCCAGCCCATTCCCATTCTTCATTGCCAGCTCTGTCAAGTGCCCAAGCCACTAATTGAAAAACAGGTCACCTGGGCCACAGTCAGGGCTTTATCACTGTACACCACCAGAGCTGGCTACAACAGGACCAAAGAATGGACAACAGATCACAAAAGGACTAAGGTTAAGAAAGTTGAGAGAAACAAGGAAATCTATGTTATCTACTCAGGGGTCTTGAAACAGGAAGACAATTGTGGACCCTGGGAGAAGGGACAACAGATCACACTACAAGATTAAAGCAGAGACAACAACACATAATAGTACCAGAGATAAGTGATAGAAAAGTAACAAACAACCTGTTTTCCTATCCAGACTTTCATGGAGTCAACAGACTTGTAGCAGTCCTGTAAGACACCCAATAAAAATAACTAATGACCAGATCTGTATTTTGTAAACCTTATCTTCCGTGCAGAAAATAGACTCCCACTCCATTCTGTAAAGCTTCCCTTAAATATTAATAGTCAGTGTCAAGCAGGTAAGGCAAAAACAGCTTGGTGAGCCCTAAAAAACTAACTTAAAACAATTTTGAAAACAAAAAGCACTTACTAGTAGATGACTAAGTTTCTGAACTATGACAGGGAGGCAGGAACTCGTATATCAGCCATATCCTCTACCTACTACCTTAATCGCTACCTGGTACCTTCCCCTAACTATATTATTTTTGTCCAATCAGTTTTCATGCTACCATACAATCCATTATAAAATAGTATATATACAAGAAGGGTGACTGAGGTCATAAATATGACGATAAGCCAGAATCTCAAAGTGTAAAAATTATACTAAGGATGTACTCAGTCCAGGTTGCTAAATTATAAAACAATTTGATAACAGACACTAGAAAGGCATGAAAACTGACTCAGTTCAAAAGTAACACTGTATACATTACTCATGATTCGTCATAATCAGGGGGAGGCTCATGCCACTGGACTTCAGGGCTGCAGCCCCCACCCAGCTGTGAAAATAAAGAAAAAGAAACAGAGCTGTACATACTATAGTCTGGCAGATCATATAATCACACCTGCCATACAGCAGGACGAGCCAAAACATGTTGGATAGATTAAATAGGAAAACAAGACGGACGCTTCATGGTCACCAAATCATTTATAAAAATCAGTGTATACCAAGATTATACACTCCCCCTTCCAAAGGACGGATGGGCCTCCTTGAAATTGATTACATGTATAGATCTGCAATCGTGGGACTCCACACATATTTGCTGACCTCACAAGACCCAAACGTAGTGAAAGTTTTGAAACATGAGGAAAATAAATCTAAGATGACTTCTCTGCTTAATGTAGCAGAAGCATATCGGCATCAAGCAGGAATGGAAATCAAACCATAAATAAATAAAAATCAGGCAGCAACTGAATGTGCCAAAAAACAAAAGAAAGAATATAAGGTGAAGGACCAGATGAGAAGGCAAGAAATGTGGAAAATGCATAAATGTAGTTGTGAGTATAGAAAACTTCTGGAACAACCTCATGTTGCTCAGGACTGAATGCAGAATGGTTAAGGAGAGATGAATTTAAAGCAAAAGATGAAAGGTTAATATTGGCGGCCCAAGATAGTGGGCAACGCACACATTGGTTTACAAAGTCCATTGAACATGTGGGCAAAACAGACAAATGTAGGTTTTGTAAAACAGAATTGGAAACAGTCGCACACCTTGTTGCTGGTTGTGACATACTAATGGCAGAAAAACTGTATACTGAAAGGCATAATAATGTGACAAGACTGTTGCACTAGAGATTGTGCAAACATTATGGTATTGAAGTGGCTTAAAAACACTAGAAACATAAGCCACAAAGCATCATAGAAAATTATGAAGTTTATATCACATGGGATCACCCATTACCATCATTTCAAAAGATAGATGCTAGAAAACTGGATATAGTGGTCCATGAAAAGAAGACAAAAGTAGCACTGATCATTGAAATCGCCACAGCCAGTGACTATAGTGTGATGCATACAGAGAGACACAAAGTCATAAAATATCAGGATCTGCAGGCAGAAACAAGAGCTATGTGGAAGAAAGATACCCAGACAATTCCAACAGTAGCAGGAGCAATGGGTCTTACAAAAAATAATCTACAGTCTTATTTAGATATGTTACCAATCCAGGTAACCCCGTATGAATTGCAGAAGGAATCATTACTGAGCCCATTGTGGGTGCTGTGAAGAGCACTTCTGGCTGACATCAAAGAGTGAAACAATACTAAATTCATGAACTTTAATCGTAATTTGACTGAAGAATGGGGTCCATTCCTGTCATGGTATTAGAAACCCAAAAGATTTGGAGAAATTCAAGAGGGGCCTATTTCCTGAGATCTATGTAGCACTTTTTCACAGTCCTTGAAATCTACCTGGGCATTGATCTAGTGAACTCTCTTTATGACACTCATATTTTTTTCAAGATTTTTTAAGAAAAGCATCAGTTCATGTTCTATGAAGGCTACTAAATTCACTCCATCTTTACCTTCACAAAGGCTAATAAGATATGTTGCTTCATACGGCCCTATTTTCCATGTCATCTATTTTTAACTGAAACCATTTGGTCCACAATTATAATTCTACTTGCAATATACAGTCTGTAGTGACTTTTCTTTAATTCAAGCAGTGCTGCTTGATGCTTTTCCGTACATTGACCAACACATGTATGCATTTCTGGTACATTTCAATGTATTCCTGTAATGATTTAGTATCCTGGTGCCCCTTCTTTTAACAGGACAGAAAGTTGTTTTATGCAAATGTGTAGGTCTGTACAGTTCCCAGTATTTGAAGTGGCAATTATTTTCATAAGACAGTCACTTAACAGGGTCATCTTAATACATTCAAACCATTACTGCTGCCCTATTTACTCTCCTATCTCCATTATAAGTTGCCATACATTACTTACTAATATTTATAAGTAAACAACTCTATGAAATCTCAGGTGGACACCAACAAAATAACAAATAACCCTCATTCCCAAACAGGCTTTACACTCTTTAATGTCTTTATAGAAAAGGGATATCATGATTACTAATACAGTTACCTTGTCCAATATGCACAAAATCAATACCATAATTGCAATCAAGTACAAAAAAAAAATAAAATAGAAGTACATAATAAGGTGATTTAAATATAAAGAAGTTTATAAAACCAACCCACTGAATGGAAAATTCTTTATGAAAGAAATCATCAGACCTGATGTTATTCTGACCTGGTATTTAGATCAGTGAAACAGATTCAGGGAAAAAGCCACCTTATTTCCATACGTTATTTACACTGTAGACTTTCATAACTAAGCACACAGAACTCTCTGTAAGTTACAGGGCACAAAATTGTGTGTCTGGAGACTGTGAAAAATCTCTGAAAAAAATGCACACTGCTTATACATTACATTAAACTACGCGTGCTTGAAAATAAGTATTCATGTAAATTATCTACATTCTTTTTATTTTGTACAACTGTTGTATTCAATCTGCTTCCTGGCTCAGGTCGTTGTTGAAAAGGATCTGACAACCAGTCCACTTACCCAGTACGCAAATAAATAAAATTACTGAGCACGGTTAACAGTGCTCTCACAAGATATTTGTTAACTTGATTTCAGATCTGTTTACAGTTTAATTCATTATGCAGGTTTCAGGTAACCAAAAAAAATGACTTAATGCTACAGATAATGCTTAAAGAATTGTGGAATTAAATTCAACATTCTGTCACATGATTCCATTCCAGCCTGCCCCCATTCCCATCCTGTTACTTTTATGTTGACTGCTAAGACAACATTAATTACAGACTAGCGTTAGCCAAGTAACAGTATATAAAAATACAAGAAAAACATAAAAATAAATAAATCAGATTTATTATCAGTTGAGGCAGGCTAAATAAATCAGATTTATATTAGCTGTGGCAAGTTATATTTACCGTACTTATGATTATAGCCAGTGCAAAGTGATGCCCAGGGAGTAAAAATAAAGGGAGCGACAAAGCTGATTCTTCCAGTCCTCAAGATTCTTGAAGGAAAGGCTGCTGAATATATCCACAACAGTGGCAGATTTTTTGTTAGAAATAGTATTACCACTCAACTTTTTCTTCTTGCATTCAGAACATCTCACACTGTGTACTGTGAAACAGTATGTTAATAAGCTATCTGCAAAATATGTCTAGGAAATGGGACTGCAAGTCATAATTTCTAAACTCTGCATTCTTTTCTGGATGCACAGTGAGGAAGGAGGGTTATTTCTAAAGAAAAGTGTTGCTTTACAAATTTCCTACAAAGGAATTTCTTGCATGCTGCGTGGAATCAGAGGCCTCACAGAGAAATGTAGTAAAAAATGACAAGTCAGATATGTATAGTATTTTCTGTGAAATAATGCTACATTAGGTGCTTGCCTACTATTCCCCTCATTAAAGTATATTAAAACAATTGTGCTTGAGAGGATTATAGATCCTAAGTACAGTCTAGACATTAAAACAGACATATTCCTAACATCCTAGCTATGAAACATGCATGCAACAGAAACATATTCCTCCATAAACAGCACTGTAAGAATCAAAGATTAGTTTGCATGAATTTGGGATATGAAAGAAGGTAGTTCCTCCTCACAGAAGAGCTACACAGTTAAGGCTCATATACATAGCACAAGCAGAAGACTACAAATCAAAGTGAAAATAAATTATGTTGAAAAGGGGGAGAGGGAGTTTACAAAATAAGCAGACAGTAGAATTTTTGATGCAGGCATTTAAGAAGAACAATAACAACTATACAGAATGCAATATTTACAAAGTAGCAGAAAATATTTTGAGAACTAATTCATTCATCCACAACCCTCATCCCACTTTTGCATATGGGGTTGGGATGACACTTCAACAGTGGCATTCATCTACAGCCAAAGTTTACAGCGGTGGGTGGCTAGCCCTGCCACGGCAGTTCTTCCACACCACACACTCACACCTATGGCTAATTTAGAGTGTTCAATCCACCTACTGTATGTCTTTGGAATGTGGGAGGAAACTGGAGCATCCAGAGGAAATCCATGCAACCGCAGGGAGGACATGCAGACTCCAAGCAAAAGGCACCCCAGCTGAGAATCGAGCCAGGGAAAAATATTTCTAATGGTTTGTTTTCTTTTTTATAACTGAATGTATACTCATGTCCCTATGCAATATGTGATGTTTACAAAGATGTTTAAAATAAGAATTGATGGTAAAAAGCCAATGATTGCCCCACCAGTTCAGCACTTTGGACCAATCTTCTGCGTTACTTAAATATTTAACTTATTCATTTTTTTTAATTCCCAGTTTGCTAAAGACATTTAATAATATTCTGGATTTCTAAAAAGAGACCAAATCATTAATTTCAGTTTATTGATTGTGACAGTGGCCCAATCAAAAATTTGACCCATTTCAGCCACAGCCTGGGTTAACAAAGCAGTACATACAGACACATAATGAAAAGTCATGTACATTATTTTAACTATATGAAATTGAGACAAGTAAGCTTAGGAAACAATTAGTGTAACACACACACACACACACACACACACACACACACACACACACACACACACACACACCTGTATATATATATATATATATATATATATATATATATATATATATATATATATATATATATGGGTCTACCTGACATAGTCGACAGTTTATATGGTCGACAGTTCATTTGGTCGACAGTTCATTTGATCGACAAGCATTTTAGGTGGGGGGCTTCACCCCCCACACCCCCAAATGTGGGGGGCTGTGCCCCCCACCCCCCCAACTATATATATATCAACTCTAGGGTCGCACAACATTGGGGAAGGGGGCAAATCTGCTTGTCGACCAAATGAACTGTCGACCAAATGAGTGACGATCATATGAACTGTCGACCATGTCAGGTAGACCCATATACATATATATATATATATATATATATATATATATATATATATATACATATATAAAACTGTTTTTTACAGGGCTCCTGTTGCATGTTCGAAGATGGCAACTATAATCCTTGGAAATGAGAAAACGTATGCAATAAGAGGGAAATACGCAGTAGTTCTAAATTTGCTGTATCTCAGAGAATTCCCTCTTTTATGAGGTACAGTGATCTTGGAGCAAAGTATGCATAAGTAGAAGAGGTATTGGGTGAATCCCCACATGGGGGTGCAGGAGGCTTGGCCTCCTGCAAATAACACTTTACATGTGCAACAACAAATTTCACACTTTGCTGTTACTTGCAGAAACTCACACTTAATTTTTCAGTGTTTTGGGACTAGCAGTATTAAGTTTCAACAAGCTACCTATTTTAGACACTGATCAGTACCACTGTTAAAGAATTCACAAAACACAAACCAGTAATCAACAAAAACGGCCAGGCAAACTGAAGCAATACACTCCCACTACCAAAAGACGAAAGATGCTGTTCATTCAATAAGTTTAAAACTTTAATGTTTGAGCGCTTTCATTCTATGCAAGATAGAATTTCCTCACCTACCTTTACCACATTTTCCTTTTTAAGTATTTATGTACAGAATCAGGCCAACAAAACCAAACGCAGGCTTAAAAAAAAAAAAAAAAAAAAAAAAGTAAAATGTCATGGACATTCAGAAGCCATGAAACACCTGATGTCCTTAAGGGTTCATTTGCATATATCCCATGGGCCTCCATTACAGGAGATTTAAGGTAACACAGTGAAAACTTTAGCTTAGCTAGGTTTTCCTTGTGCTTTTTACTAATTCGTTTGTCTATGTGACCATTTTACTTCTTGGTTTAGTTGTTAGTTGGGATATTCTGCAGACACTTTAATAATTATAAACATCATCTGGGTTTAAAGACCTATGTTTCTAGAGTATAATCAAACAGTCTATTTATGTTATGTTGACAAGGTTATTAGAAGGTTGAAATGTGCATGTCCACAAGTTCATAGGACGTTACTAGGTTAATGGCCCTAGGGCTTTTACAAGCGTAGACATGTAATATCTGTGTTCCTTAACTGACAGTTGTTAAATGATTTGATTGCTTGCAGAGCTAATCTGTTATCAGCACCACATGCCCCTCTTCATAAGAAACATAGGTACCACCACAGGGGTGAATTTAGGGTCTCCCATCCAGCTGTTCAGGTTGCACTTAAATAAGGTCACTGAGTAGCTCTGCTTAACATGAAAAAGGAGTTAATTCCAGAGTACTGGCAGTCTCTGGGAGAAAGATCTTTCTCTCCAGCATGAAATGCCTGAATGGGCGTGCCTTCGTTGAAGGTTGGGCATCGATCTGGCACCCTGGCACCGTACAAATCTACTGCCAATCATTAGCGGACCAGAGTTCCGCTGTGGTGACCCCTAACCAGGAAAAGCCGAAAGAAGAACAACAACTCCTTTCCTTAGTGTCCTGATCTTGTTCTTGTACTGCTACAGATGACATTTTCCACAACAGCAGGTTGATACAATAAATAACAGAGTGTTATGACTTAAACAAAAAAGAAGAATCACAGGTTCATAGATAAGTACTAGGCTAGCTGCCCTTGTGGACTATTTTAAGCCTAGCTTATTATCCAAAGGTAAGAATCAAACCCTGTACTTTGTGAGATAAGCACATTAACCAATATGCCAACTCTAACCACCCAGCCTCTTAAGGTGTTCGACTCTAACCAATTAATTAGACCGCTTCTACAAGGTCACTGCTAAAAAAGACATTTTTAGGATCTAGTAGGTATTATACAGTCAAAAAATTATAAACACAAACCCAAGAATGTAAATTAAATCAATGTATTACACTGTGCAGATGTGTTATCAGTATGGGGCACTGCAACATGAACCTCCAAGTTAAGCAGTATGGTTTAAAGTATTCTACCAGTTTTATTTATACAGGTTTACAATCAAAATCTCAAATCCCTTTATGCAAACTTTGATTATCCAAAGACAGTTTTCAAAGTTATCATAACGGCAATTCGAGATATGTCAAACCTGCAACAGCGAATGCTAGTGTGCATTTGCTGTTGTGAGATCGACATCTATATAACAAGCAGGGACTGTGCCCCCTGCAAAACGAGAGTAGACAGTCACCAGACGTCAAGGTACATTTCGATAATGTCGATAATGCCAACATCAAACAGTAGATGTTTTGAAGGTGTCATACTTATGACTGTTTGATGTTGTCATTTTTGGCATTTTCTAAGTCATCACTCATGAAATTGTTGTCGACATTTTGATAATAAACCATTTATATATTTGCCTCTACAACAGTCCATTTAATTTCTTACATAATACTATTCTTTAAAAAGGAGTACTCACGTGTCATCTGTAAAAGTTATACCAAAGTATTCCTTTTCTTTGAGGTTGAAATGAGAAGCAACTAGGTCCAATAGTTCCCGAGATAAAAGTTTTGGCTATCAAGCGAAAACAAAAATTATGGATTACTTTATAGTGAATATACATATCATTTTACTTACCTCCTACACAGGCAAATTTGCTTTTCATACCTACTTTCATATACTTTTCAATCAAATTAGAAACAGGCAATATACATCTGAATTTAAAGGCTGATTTTACCACAATGACTAACTACTCATGTTACTTTTCTACAAATTATTTCCTTGCTGGGCAAAATATTAACATATTTTGTGACAAATAACACCAGAATGTCTGAAAAATGGAAAAAGTTTCTTGTCATATAGGTTATAATTTCAAATAACAAAATGGGCTACTTCTTACTGCAGTGCTATAGATGTTAATAAACAGTCCATACATTTAGCTAATAATAATGACTATTTTACTCTGCTGTCAAAATTAAGCATCAGCACAGTAAAATGTCAGTTGTTTCCAAAGTATTTTCTTTGCAATATGTATGGAAAGAAAATATATTTCTCTACAAAAATGTAAAATTAGTTGCCATTTTTTACAGAAGAGTTGTGTAAATCAGGACCATTCTTTGAAAAACGGGGATAGGTAGTAATTCTACCAAGAAATGGGGAAAATGCATGCCTTAGCTAGAACAATGTCACTGGCTTAATACCTAAAGTTACTAAATCATAGTAACATGATGCAGTGCTTGTAAATGCAAGAGAATTACTTACAGATAAACAAGCTGAAGAAAGGTAGAGATATCTCATATTTGACTGATACAATGCACGTAACATATAATCCATAACTATAGGCAAAACACTAACTAAATTAACTTTGACTTATTTAGGGTCTCAACAGCTGATCCCAGAATAATACAGCTGGAAAAAAGTGGTAGTAGCATCTTCTCAATATTACTAACAATACTATGCAGAAGTAGAAGTATTATCAGTTAAATTAATGTCACCTTAACAAACAATAAAACTGCTTGTATTAAATACTCAGTTACACAGTATTTTACTTTTCTTTCCATTTCTGTGTATATCCACACACACGCGCGCACACACACACACACACACACACACACACACACACACACACACACCTATACCATTCAAAACAGCTACAGCACTGAGATGTACATAATTTTTTCTAACCATAACAAATGGTTCATTCTAATAGCCAGCTTTCATTAGTGTAGAAGTCAAACAAATCTGTTAGTTCTGGGGAAGAGATGAATAAATATCTGCCCATAACCAAGACAACCCACTGTCAACCTCTAAACACAATGTCTCCTTTGATCTGGCCAAGCCTGCACAGTGCTTTGTTCTGAGGTTGCTTTTACTTGGTATCTACTTCTCAAAAGACAAAGCAAACATCAAGTGTCTATCGCTGATCAAGCCTGCAGAGAATGGCAAGCTGGGAGTAGTCAATGAATCCCACAGAAACACAGCTATTCTTCTGGTGGGCTTCTCCCAAAAAAAATAACTGGTGCCAGAGTCATGGACAAAAATTAAATGTCAAAAATAAGAAGTTATGTACTCACCATAACGTTCCATCTGAGTAGATAAACTTCATTTGTCAGCAACCTATGGGTATCGGATCCGACTTCGGATCTGAGCCGGCAGTTTTCAACAGCTTAGATCTGAGCTCCTAGCTCCTCCCCCCACCCATAAACCCCTGCCATCCCTGACTGACCTCAGATCAAGTTTGCCCCCAAAACAGCAACTGCTAAAGATAGATCAATTTCAAAGACCATCTCTGAAGACAACAAATGTGAACAATCAAAGGTCAGGGGGAAGGAGTGGGGGATGGTTGCTGACAAATGAAGTTTATCTACTCAGGTGGAACGTTATGGTGAGTACATAACTTCTTAATCTGAAGTAGCTAACTTCATTTGTGTAGCAACCTATGGGACAGAGTCCCCAGCTACCTGAACCTTGGGCGGCCATCATGGAAGGATGTTCCGGAGCACTGCAGAGCCAAAGGATGCTCTCCCTCTGGAGATAATATCCATATTATAATGGCTGATAAAGGTATGAGATGAGGCCCAAGTGGCAGCCGAACAAATATCATCTAAGGATACCCTTGATCTAAAGGCAGCAGAGGTGGACATAGATCGGGTATAGTGGGCACGGACTCCCTGAGGTGCGGGCCTACCAGAACTTTCATAAGCCAAAAGAATACATTGCGAGATCCATCGAGACAATGTGACTTTAGATACGGATTTACCCAAATTCATTTTGGCAAAGGAGACGAACAACTGGTCGGATTGCCTATGACCAGATGTCCTGTGAATATAAAATCGAAGTTGTCAATGCACATCCAAAAGGTGTAGTTTGTATTCCCCTTTGTTCTGATAATTGGGAAAGAAAACTGGCAGGTTAATGGACTGATTGATATTTGACTCGAAAGCAACCTTAGGGAGAAAAGAGGGATTGGTCCTGAGGTAAACTCTATGCTTGTGGAAGGTTAGATACGGGGGTTTCACACAAGGGGCTTGAATTTCAGAAACTCTTCTAGCCGAAGTGATGGCGACGAGAAAGGCCGTCTTCCAAGACAAATACTTGAGATCCACTGAAGCTGCAGGCTCAAAGGGGGAAGATGTCAAGGCCTGAAGCACTGATGTCAAATCCCACGGAGGTACCACTTCCTTCACCGGAAGTCTGAGCAGGAAGGTGCCCTTCAGAAAGGTCTTGCACAGCTTTGAAGTGATCAAGGGATGCAGATCATGTCCGACACGGTAGTGAGAGATAGCTGCTAGTTGAACCTTGACGGTGGAACAGCTAGCTCCCTGGTGAAACAGTCCTGATAAGAAGTCTAACACAGCAGGTAAGGGAGCTGTGAAGGGATCCAAGTTTTGACATTCTGCCCAAATCGAGAAACGTTTCCATTTGCTACTGTAAATCTTCCTAGTAGAAGGCTTGTGGGCTGCTACTAGAATGGCTTTGACTGGGGAAGAGATGCCGGGAGTCCTAGCAACAAGTGGAACTGGAGCAGCCAAGCTGTGAGCTTGAGACTGACCAGGTTCGGGGTTGGGAGACCCAGAGGGTGGGAAATCAGATCCGGGAGGGGATCTAGAATCCAAGGAGGATTCACCAGATGAGACCAAAGGTAAAGAAACCAGGTTTGACGAGGCCAGAATGGGGCAATGAGGATAATCCTGCTCCCCAACCGACTGGCTTTCTGTAGAAACTTTAGCATCAGGGGAAGAGGTGGATAAGCATAAAGCAGACCGGGAGGCCAAGCATGCACCAGAGCGTCTCTCGGGGATTCCCCGACTTGGGGAATTAAAGCGAAATAGCTGTTGCATTTGGTGTTTGAAGGAGAGGCGAAAAGATCGCAGCAGGGCTGCCCCCACTTGGCAAAAATCTGATTCACTACCTGCGGATTGAGAGACCACTCGTAAGGGGAAAGGATGGTGCGACTGAGTCTGTCCACCAGGATGTTGGACCTTCCCGGAATATGCGTTGCAATGAGAAAACGGTTGGTGGAGATCGCCCATTCCCACACTCTCATGGCCTCTCGACAGAGTGGGTAAGACCTGGTTCCCCCGTTTGTTGATGTACCAGACAACCGACATGTTGTCCGTCTAGATCGCAATCTTCCCTACAGGAAGAAGGTCCTGAAGTGCTTGCAACGCTAACAGCACTGCCCTCATCTCTAGAACATTGATATGCAAAGAGGTCTCCGTGTTGTTCCATGTGCCTTGGACAGTCCTGCCCGAAGAGTGCCCCCCCCCCCACCCGAGGTGAGAGGCATCCGTGGTCACTGTGGCAAGGGGACGGGCCATAGAGAAGGGGCGTCCCGTGTGGAGGTCCGGGGATTGCAGCCACCATACGAGAGCCCTCTTGCAAGCCCTGCTGAGGGGAATGGGATGACTCAGAGGGTAGTGACGAAAAGACCACTGGAATTGGAGGGTCCATTGTAAGACCCTCATGTTCAGACGTGCCATTGGCAATAAGTTGATTGTCGCTGCCATTGAGCTTAGAGCCCTCAGGACCAATTCCCCAGGAGGAGCTGAAGATAGAAGGATGGCCCGCACATGAAGCCTCAGGGTTCAAAGTCGTTCTGGGGTTAAGAAGGCTACAAGATTGATTGTGTTTAACCTGGCCCCAATAAAATCTATGACCCGAGTCGGGGTGAGAGAAGATTTGTCCATATTTATTGTGATCCCTAGCCAGGGAGCAATGCAAAGAAAATAGTTCCTGGCTGTGCAGAGTAGATACCTTGTCGGAGCGGTCAGGAGCCAGTCGTCCAGGTACGGAAAAACCTGAATTCCCTGGAGTCTCAGGTGGGCCGCTATCACTGCTAACACTTTGGTGAACACCCTGGGGGCTGAGTTGAGACCAAAGGGGAGAGCCCTGAATTGGTAATGACTGGCTCCTAGCCGGAAGCGGAGAAACCTCCTGGATCGTCTGTCCATGAGAATGTGGTAGTACGCATCCTTGAGGTCTATAGAGCACATCCAATTGTTCTCCCGTAAAAGGGGGAGAATGGATTGAAGAGTGACCATCCGGAACTTCTCTTTGGTTACTGACAGGTTCAAGAGGGAGAGATCGAGGATTGGCCTCAAGTCCCCCGTCTTTTTTGGCACCAAAAAGAACCTGGAGTAATAACCCGATCCGAGCTGATCTGGGGGGACGTGTTGGATGGCTCTTTTTTCTAGGAGCTGCTGAATTTCCGCAGCTGCGGCCTCCCTCTGATCGGGTGGACATCGGGAAGGTGCTTGGGGAAGAGAGGGGGGTAAGAGAAGGGAATCTGGTAACCTCTGGATATGATGCAAAGCACCCAGCGGTCTGCTGTGATGGACTCCCAAGCTGCCAGGTGCCTCGAGAAACGTCCCCCGACTGCCTCCAGAGTGGAGCAGTCGGGCAACCCTTCAGGGCTGCTGCGTGGGCCGATCAGAGAAGGGTTCTCTGGACCCAAAGTTCTTCGGGCCCCCTCTGCCTCTAGGGCGGCGTCCTCCTGTCCTCCTCTGCCGCGGAAGGACTGGAGATCCGGAGCAGACTGGGACTGTTGCGACTTCCGGAACCACATCTTCTTCTGTCCCTTTTGGTTCCTGGAGAAGGACCTCTGGGGAGCAGAGAAGTGGACTCCGACAGCAGACAACATCTTCCCATCCTTTTCGCTCTGGACCAAGGTGTCGCGAACGGTCTTCCCAAATAGGGTAGGACCATCAAAAGGGGCATTTGCGAACGACGCCTTAAAGGGTTCCGCGAAATCACAATGCCGGAGCCAGGCCTGACGCCTCATAACGAGGCCTGCTCCGCTGGGTCTAGCGGCTCTCTCCATGGCATGGGATAGTAGCCGCATAGAGGTATTGGAAATGGACCTAAGAGTGGCCATACAGGTAGAGTACAGCTGTTTGTCCTCCGCCGACATGGACTCCGGGGGCGATGCAGCGTATTCCTTAATGAGATCCCCCTGCAGTCGAATAACGTGTGCCATATAGTTCAGAGACCTAACCGAGAAGGACGCTGAATTAAACACCCGCTTCCCTAAGCGGTCCAGCGATCGGGACTCCTTGCCCGGGGGGTGGACCGAGGGGCTCTCTTGAGCTAGTTCCATCTTAGTGACCGCCGCCACCAACATGGCATCTACCGGGGGACCCTTGCTCCAATGGGGCCTATCCACAGGGGGACTGAGGATCCTGTCAGGGCACTTCGGGACTGGCTCCACAGTGTCCGGCTCCTTCCACGCCCTGGTGGTAATCAGGTCCACCAGGGGGTCGGCCGGAGGGGACACCCAAGAGATAGAAGGGCCTGCTTCAAATGCTTCCAGGAACACGGACTCGTCCGAGGTCGGCTTTGGGGCAGACCACCCGCCTCTGATCCTGAGCATTTCCATGATGTCTCCAAAGGAGACATCCTCGGGGGGTGACCTTGGGGAGCCTTCCCCTTCCTCCAAATCTGTGTCTTCAGTCAAGGACTCAGGGGAGTCCACGTGCCTCCTCTTGCACTTCCGCTTGTGGGGGATCTCCTCGGGGGGGGGGGCTGTCCGAGGAGGCCTCACCAGCAACATCCTGTTCCAAGGGAATGACCTGGGACATTGAAGCAGGCTGTCCCTGGGGCCGGGTGATGGAAGTTGGACCAAACAGAGAAGGAGTGCGGGGTGGAGCCATGGCAGGGACCGGGGGCCTGGAAGCAGTCGACAGAGCCCTCTCCACCACGTCGAACGCCGAGGGAGAGCCGCTCTCTCTGGGATCCGAGAGCAGACCCTCACTCGGATCCGACAGGCGGACCAGGGCCGGCACCGAAGCGATCGGATCCGACTGACCAGTATGCTCTGACATGGATGGCGCCGAAGGTATACTGAAACCCTCGGATCCAAAGCTCAGCCCTCGGCTCCGAGAGCTTGGATCCCACAAAAACGGACCCGAAAGGCTCGAGGGAAGCATCGGCGCCGAAGTACCCGAGACTGTCGGCGCCGACCCACCCCCGGTTCCAAGGCTGCCCAGCTTTGAAGGCTCCGAACCCGGGAAGCGGGACAGAGAAGGAGCTATCGGGGCAAAGAAAGGGGTCGAGCTCCCCCCCGGAGGGGGGGGAGGCAGGAGCACTCCCATCTGCATTTGGGCCTGGAGGAACGTTCGCATCATCCTGTCCAAATCCGCATCGGAAAGGCTGCGAGTGGATCTCGACAAGGCCACCGAGGCGGGATGGGAGTGCCACCTCGATGACCTCGAAGGAGATCGGGTCTCCTCCTCCTCAGGACCCGGTGAAAAACAGGGAGACCGGATCCGAGAGGGAGGAGACCGGGAAGCCCTGGAGGGAGAAGACCGCTTAGCGGGGGGGGGGGGCGCGCAACGTGGAGGCCTCGGCCCTCCGCTTGTGGTGCTTCTCCCTCCTTTTGTCTTTCCTAGCCTCCCTCTCCTCCGGGCCTACAGCGGGAGGTTGAGTCCCGGCCGGGGGGAGAGACGCAGGAGTGGCCGCCGCCGAAGCCGCGGTGGAAGCCACGGTAGGACCGGAAGCCAAATCCGGGGGCAAGAGACCCGCCAGGATCAGCTTGGATCTCTGGTCCTTACGTGCCCTGGGGCTGAACACCGCACAGATGGAACACCCAGAGGAAAAGTGTCCAACCCCAAGGCACAGAACACACCGAGTGTGGCCATCAGCCGGTGAAAGCTTATTGCCACACTCGGTGCATTTGGAGAAGATTGGTTTTGGGGCCTCAGACATTTTAAGCTAAGGAGGACACACTCATTAGGCCCCAACACATGCACACAGACCCTGACGAACCAGCGAGGGAGAGGGAGGGAAAATTATAACTAAAGTTAGAGTTAACACTAGGGTTTACAGACCAAAGGGATCTAAATACACCACACTCACACTAAAGGGATAGAAAAGAATTACATTTTTTTGTTTTTCTCACAACTAAACGACCAAGCCTGGAGCTCGAAAACCCAGCTGCTGACGACAAGCGCAGCAAACTAGATCTGAGGTCAGTCAGGGTTGGCAGGAGTTTATGGGTAGGGGGAGGAGCTAGGAGCTCGGATCTAAGCTGTTGAAAACTGCCAGCTCGGATCCGAAGTCGGATCCGATACCCATAGGTTGCTACACAAATGAAGTTAGCTACTTCAGATCTGCATTTCTGTGTCCTTTGGAAAATCAACTATCCCTGGGAATTATCACATACATCCCTAAGAGTTGACACAGTAGCTAGGGATGTCGGCACTTACATTGAGAGTGACCTCGCTTTCAACCAACACTTGCCTGCTGTTGCAATGAAATTCTTCTATATTGTGCAGTTTATAAATAAAGGAATAGCATCTATTGGCTCTAGACGATTTTCAATGTTGAAATGACACTCCAACCCCATGTGCACAAATGGGAAAAAGGGGTTGTGGATGGATGGGCAGATCTAGGTATAGAGACGTCGTTGTCTCACTTTACTCAGCTTTTATTAGGCCCATCATATAGTACAATGATTCCTTTGTCATGTACCTGTCCAGGCACTTGCAATAACTGAAGCATATACACAATTTCCTTACAAAAAGAATAGTGGGTCTGAAACACATGACCTGTAGGGATCACCTCAAAGCCCTGTTGCTATACTTGGTCTTGTACAAACTACTAAGAGGAGACCTATGCCAGGCTTACAAGATATCCACAGACCCAGCACTAATGGACCTACTGCACATCCACAAGTCATACGGTATTAGAAATACCTGCTCCAGAGGCCTCCACCTCTTCTGTAACATAAACTGAATGGTCTGGAGGGACAGCTATATATCCTAAAGAATACCAATACTGTGGAACACACTCCCTAAATAAAACAAAGCCCTTCTATGACCCTACTTAAGCATAATTAGGACCAGTGGATGGGAAACAGGAAATACACCCCAGACTGACCCCTTTCCTCCTAATGGATAGAGACAGTGCTTAAACATGTTGCCTTATAGTAGGGACCCCTAATACATTGACAGTGAGACCCAAACAAAACAATCCTCTACAAATGAGAAGAATTTAGTTAGCTATGGCAAGGATAGCTAAACTCCTATGGAATAACACAACTGGGAAGCACAGCTAACTTTAAAATAGTCAACCATAGCCTAGTACTCACCTATGAACCTATAAATGCGCTAAAAGAACAGTCCAAAGATGGAAGTAAATAACTGGCAAGGGCTCGACTATTTTGAGAAGATGGAGATGGTCAGTTGCCAGATTTGCAGACAATGATGGAGACCAGGCATAAATGCAGATACACAAACACAGATCTGAATTGAGGCCATAGCATTTTAACCAGACTTATGTGTAACACAGATATGAACTGAGGGCAGAGCATTTTAGACAGACTTGTATGTGACACACATCTAAACTGAGGGCATAGCATTTTAACCAGACTTAAGTGTGACACAGATCTGAATTGAGGGCACAGCATTTTAGCCAGACTTGTGTCTGTCTGAAAGAAAACATGTGTATCTGGACTGGTACTACATGTGCTGCATCAGTATTAAGCAAATCAGGCCACCTTGGGGGCACTGCCTCAAGGCAGCCCTGGCTCCCTGCCTGACCAGGTTAGGTTAGGAAAAAGTCTTTTCCTGGCAGCACCCCTCCCAACAGACAGCCCCAGTCTGGAAGAAAATGAGAGTCATTCTGGCCTGGCAGGGGGATGCAGACTGATGGCCCAGTACAGGAGCCAAATACATTTTTATTTATTTATTTAACATTTGTTGACTGGGAAAGTCTGACTAGGACACAGCCTATTTTCAGCACAGGCTCGGGGAGAAATGCTCTAGATGCATGTCTTTGGAATGTGGGAGGAAACCAGAGTACCCGGAGGAAACCCACGGGAACACAGGTAGGGCATGCAGACTCCACACAGAAGGCACCCCAGCTGAGAATCGAACCAGAGAACCTCTTGCTGTGAGGTAACAACGTTAACTGCTACACCAATTTTATAAGAAAAATACAAGTCTGTTTCTAAATGAGGCAATCTACTATATGACAGACAACATATAAAAATGGGCATTCTTTCGATAAAACCGAGGAGAAACTGGAATGCTCATAAACAATGGTATTTGTTTGTTCCGTCAAGGACCTCACCAAAAGCCAATTTTCGTGATTAATTGTCCAAACAGAACTTTCAGAAATTTTGCAATCTGTCTTCAGTGGCTGATAATCTCTGAATTAGTTATAATATGAGAGTGCATGATTCTTCAGCCTGTATAGGAGTGTGGGAAGTAAAGCCTCCCCACAAATTAAACCTTCTGAATCCTACTTAGTGGACGGACCTGACTAAATGGTCATCAACATATTGGTTATTGACAAAAGGACCTATATTCACATTTCACACAGGGTAATCATTCTACCTCTTGAATGTTATTAGAACTTACAAAAGGGACTGGATAATATACAATTGATAATGATAAGGAAAGCAAGGTTAAACTGTATGTATTAGGACTACTTTGGTATGGAATAGGCTGGGAAAGTTAAAAGGTTAAAGATTAAAAGAAATGTGTGCTGTTAGTTCTGGTTGAATCTAGTATATGAAAGTATGCGCTGTTAGTAATGGCTGAATCTACTATATAAAAGTATACCAATGCAAACTAATGAGCACCAACAGCTTTTTTTTTTAAGGTGGAAAAAGTGTTTTTATCAAAATAAATCCTAAAATGTTTTATTTTTACATTTCTGCTTTTAATACTAAACCATTTTAAAAACACAATAAGACACAAAGTGAGAAGCATTTCCGGGTGACAGCACCATGTCACAAAATTATAGTAATTAGTTTTGTCTCAGACTTCTGTCATTACATGTCTGTCTCTATCCATTCAGCATATACAATATATCATGCTCTACTGATGCTATAAAGAAAGAAGACCGTGCCAGAAGAAGGCTGTACATCTATCAGGGCCATCTGGGTATTAAAGTAGCTGCTCCTCCCAAACATTTGTTTCAGTCTATCCCTCTCTATCCAACACAATTTTGAACCTATTTGAATACTTACAGTTTATCATTACTTCAAGGCTGTACATTCTAGGGCCCTGCCACTCTATCCATAAAGTACAATTTTTTCAAGTTCCGTATAGTATGCATCCCTTCCAACAGTCATTCATGTCCCTTTCTCCCTATTCTGTTACACTTCAGTTCTAACCTCTAGTTTGTCCCAATGTACACATATTTAGCCAAAGGAGAAAAAGAAAAGGACTTCGGCTTATACCAATCGGTTTTCTACAGCCAATTCACCCCCATACCCCAGCTCTTCAGCCAAGAGTAAAACAAAATATAGGTATGTACTCACTATAACTCTACACCAGTATTGTCTGATTTCATCCTAATGGGTCTCAGATCTGACATCAGATCCATCCTCAGCCACTCTGATACACTGTAGACGCCATGGCTCAAATTCCTCCCTTTATCTGTAATATCTCTCTTCTCCTTAGTTACCTTAGATTGAGTTTGCCAGCTATGCAATTAAACAAAACCTGACAAAGTAGTGTCAACCACTAATAGGTATTACTAAAGAGTAGAAAGGGTGAAGCAAGCAGAGGAAAGACGTCTGGAGCCATATAGCAAGACCATTAAGGAATATCCCTCAGGCACTCTAGGAGACAAACAAAAGGACAAGGACTGGAGGTGGGAAGTTGAAGGACAAAAACAGACAACACAGATGCATGGTTATGGTGAGTACATAACTATAATATTGGATGTTGTCTTTTTTGTCTGTTTCTCAATTAATGGGACAGAGTCCCTAGATAGAGAAATCTTGGGTGGTCCTCAAAGAAGGATATTCCAGAGTACAGCATAGCCAAAAGCTGCCCTATCCCTAAATAAGATGTCTAACTTACAATGAGCTATAAAGGTATGAGCATGGGACCATATAGCAGCTGCACACATGCCATCTATGGACACTTTGGAGCGAAAGGCAGATGATATGGTCACAGCCCTGTAGAATGAGCTTTAGGATGTTTGGGTAATGATAGTCCTTTACTCTTCTAAATGAAGACAATGTAATCCATGAGCCATCTGGCTATGGTTATTTTTGACACTGCTTTGCCCAATTTAGCCTTAGAAAAGGCAACAAACAGTTGTTCTGATTTCCTTTGGTCTTTTGTTCTGTGAATGTAAAGTCTGACTTGTCTATGAATATCTAGTAAATACAGCATGTATTTCATCTTGTTAAAAAATAGGGAAGAACACTGGTAGGTTAATTGACTGATTAAGGTTAGCTTCTGACACCACTTTAGGTAGGAAGGAAGAGTTAGTCCAAAGGGATACTTTCTCATTATGAAAAATTAGGTAAGGTGGCTGGGAAGAAAGTGTGTGGAGGTTTGATACTTATCTAGCCGATGCAATGGCAACCAAAAAAGTGTTTTCCATGATAGATACTGTAATTCTGCCCTGGCTGCAGGCTCAAGGAGGGATGAGGTAAGGCTTGAGAGACAAGTGTAAGGTCCCAAGGAGAAACAGGGTCCTTAATAGGAGGCCGAAGTAGCAATGTGCTCTTAAGAAAAGCTTTTCACAACTTCAAGGAAGCTACAGAAGATTTCTTTTCACCTAAGTGAAGGTTTGATACTGTAGCCAGCTGTACCTTAGCTGTAGAATAACAAGCTTCATTATTGAAAATGGAAGCCAGGAAATCAAGAATAGCTGGAACTGGCTTTCTGGGATGACGTAAGGATGTGGCAAATAGTGAAAGAAGCCCTGGAGTTTCTAGCCATTACTAGAAGTGGAGAAACCATGCAGTCAGCTTGAGAGACTGCATGTCCATGAGAGGCAAACTGGACAGGTGAGACAGAAGGTCCTTAGTATCCAGCAGCCAGGGAGAGCAAACTAGGTGAGGCCACAGGAAGGAAAACCACACTTGATGAGGCCAGAATGGGGCAATGAGGATAACCTTGCTCTTCTGCTGTAATGCTTTCTGAATAAATTTGAAGATAAGAGGAGCTGGAGGGAAGGCATAGTAGACTGAAGGGCCAGTCATGAAATGGAGAGTCTCTCAGTAACTCCCCTCTGGAAGGATCAAGGCAAAGTACCTGCTGCACTTGGTACTGATGGAAGAAGCAAAGAGGTTGCAGTATGGTTGACCCCACTTGCAAAATATCATTTCCACCACTGAATGATTGAGAGACCACTCATGGAGGAGTTGGTCAGCTCATCTGCTAGCATGTTGGTTTCCCCAGAATATGTGTTCCCAACAGAAAGCGGTCAGAAGAGATCACCCATTGCCAAACTCTCATTCACTCCTGACATAATGGATAGGATCGGGTTCCCCCTTGTTTGCTGACGTACCAGACCACAGTCATGTTGTCTGTCTGAATAGCTATCATCCCTAGAAGGAGAATACCTTTAAATGTCTGCAATACTAATAGGACTGCTCTCATTTCTAGGATGTTGATGTGAATACTGGCCTCTGTCAGAGACCATGTGCCTTGGACTGCCCTTCTCAATTAATGCCACCCCCCCCCCCTGCCAGTTGACAGGCATCAGTAGTCACACTGGTCTTGGGTGTGAGTAGAGTAAAAGGCTGGCCTTGAAGAACTTCTGCATGAACCCACCATGCTATGTGATGCCTGCAGACTTTTCTGATACAAATGCATGCTGTCAATGGGTGGTGCCTTATTGACCACTATACCACTACAGTCCACTATAACACCCTCATGTGAAAATGAGCTAAATGTACAAATATTGAAGCTGCCATTGACCCCAGGAGTTGCAAGATTAATTTGGCTGGAGGTGAATGAAGAGTGTAATGCTTGCTTTCACAAAGTGCCCACTCTTGCTCTGGTAGAGATGCTATTTGTGTTTGGGTATTTAGAGGGGCACCAATGAAGTCCAGGGATTGCATGGGGCAGAGCTGTGAAATGTTGCAGTTTATGGTAATGCCTAACTGGAGACAATGGTGGAGCAAGTTGGCTTGAATGAGTAGAGGCTTGGTAGAAGCAGACAGAAGCCAGTTGTGCAGATAAGGAAACACTTGGAATTCATGCAGTCTCAGGTCATGCACTTGGTGAACAACCTTTGAACTCTGATGAGACCAAAGGGCAGTGCTCTAAACTGGTAGTGACTGGCTCCCAGCTAGAAGCATAGGTATCTCCAGGAGTATCCAATCATCCTTCTGCAACAGATGTAAGATGGACTGAACTGTGACCGTCTGGAACTATAGACGTTTTACAAAGTGATTCAGACTGCTGAAATCCAAAACTGGTCAGAGGTCCCCTTTCTTCCTTGGCAATAAAAACAATCTTAAGTAAGCTCCAGATCCTTGATGGTCTGTGGGGACCAGCTGGATGACTCTTTTCCACAGCAGCTTTTCTATTTCTATGGCTGCTGCTCTTTTCTGACTAAGTGGAATGTTGGGAATTCTTTAGTTGCATTTTGGGGGTAGAAGGGAAAATGGTATGTTATAATCTCTGGGTGTTATATATATATATATATCTTTGGGAATGGCTATCCAGGCTTCTGAGTGTACAGATATGCACCCCTGACTGCCTCCAATGTGCAGCAGTTGGGTAACCCTTCAGGGATGCTGAAAGAGTTTCTCGGAAAAAGGTCCTCTGAAGCTCTGATATTGTGGGCCACCTCTGCCGTGGGGTGGCATCTTCCATTAGAGTTCCCCCTCTGCTATGAGGGGATCTACCTCTATGGGAGTCCTGGAAAGAACCTGATATCTTTCTGAATGACAATTTTTTGCAATGTCTCTGGTTTCGAGACAAGGTCCTTTGAGGGGTAGAAAACTGGATTCCTATGGTGGACAAGTCTTCCCATCTTGTTCACTCATAGAGAGAGTCCTGTTTACCGTAAGGGGGTGAACAAGGTGGATTCATTAAAGGGGGCACTGATGAATGAAGACTTGAAGGGTTCCGTGAAATCACAAAGGTGCATCCAGGCATGCCTCCTGATGGTTATTATTGAACCCGCCCATCTAGCAGCTCCCTCTGAGGCATGAGAAATCAATTTCATGTCAGCATTAGGAAGAGACTGAAGGGTAGCCAGTTATGAAGAAAAAAGAAGTTATGTACTCACCATAATGTTCCATCAGTATCATTGATTTTTTTCATCTCTCCTCCTCACAGATGGGTTACAGATCCAATCATCAGATCCAACTCGGCCATTACTAACCTTGTGGCAACTGAAGAATCTCTTTGACACTCCCCGTATCCACAATGCATCTCTCCCTGTTCCCTCAGATCTTGTTTGCCATAAGACACACTGGCAAGAAACCCACGGATAAAACTAAAGAGTGAAAGATGTTTGAAGAGGCCAGTTCTGCAGAGACAAGGATAAAAACACACGTCCTAACTATAAAATCTTCTCCTTCAACTAGGGCCAGGGCCTGGAGGTAGGGAATGTGAGGACAGATGAAAAAAATCGACAATACAGATGGAACGTTATGGTGATTACTTAACTTCTTTATTCGATATTGCCAATTTTTTCATATCCTTCCCACAGATGGGACAGAGTCCCCACCTTCCTATATCCTAGGCGGACTCAAGGGAGAATGGTCCTCAGACCCATAGAACCAAAAGCGGCCCTTCCCCGGGAGACCATGTCCAACTTAAAGTAGGAGATAAAGGTATGATGGTTAGACCAAGTGGCTGCTACACAAATGTCATTCATGGAAGTGTTAGTTTGAAAAACAGCAGATGAGGCCATGGCCCTAGTGGAGTGAGCTGGAAAGGGCTTGGGAAGATTAATACCCTTAGAGGTGTAAACAAAAGAAATGGAATCAGAAAGCCATCTTGATAAGGTAACCTTGGAGACTGATGAACCTTTCTTAGGGCCTGCAAAAGCAATGAGCAACTGGTTTGTCTTGCAAAAGTCTTTGGTTCTATATAGGTAGAATCCCAACTGCTTATGTGCATCTAACAAGTGTAGAACATAGTAACCCTTGTTGCTGAAGTTAGGAAAGAAGACAGGCAAAATTCTTGTTTGGCTGATACTGGTTTGAGAAACAACTTTGGGGAGAAAGGAGGGGTTGGTATGCAGTGAAACTCTTTGTGAAAAAATAAATACGGAGAATGTGAGCATAAGGCTTGAATCTCTGAAATTCTCCTTGCCGATGTGATTGCTACTAGAAAAATCGTTTTTCAGAAGAGAAACTTAACATCACAGCTGGCAGCAGGTTCAAAGGGCGGTTGCACAATAGAACGTAGCGCTAAATTGAGGTCCCATGGAGGAGAAGGATCTCTGTGAGGTGATTTTAACAATACGGTCCCTTTCAAGAAGGCTTTGCAAAGTTTGTGGGAAATTAGTGACAAGTTATCCTCTCCAACATGTTAAACTGAAATTGCCGCTAATTAAACTTTGTACAGGCTGATGATCCGTCATTAAAAAGCTGAGCCAGAAAATCCAAGAAAAGGGTCCATAACAGGATCTACATTATGCTGTTGCTCCCAAATTACAAATCTCTTCTATTTACCTTTGTACAGTTTTTGGGTAGATAATTTATGAGAAGACAACAAAATATGTCTGACTGGCACAGTGAGCATAGGTTGTCTGGCAATTAATGGAACTGGAGAAACCAGGCCATCAGCTTGAGATTCCGGAGGTTTGTATGAATCATCCCTGTCGGGTGTGACTAGCTCTGGGAAGCTTTTCAGAATCCAGGGCTTCTTCTGAAGATGATGCCAGAGAAAGGGAAACCAAATTTGACAAAGCCAGAATGGGGCAATGAAGATTACCATTCTCTTCAACCTCCTTACTTTCTGAATGAATTTCAAGATCAATGGGAATGGGGGAAAGGCATAAAGTAGACTGGGGGGTCAATCGTGAGTGACAGTGTCCCTTGGGGACTCACCCTGTGGGGAGATCAGGGCAAAAACTTTGTTGCATTTGTTGTTTAGGGGAGAAGCAAAACAGTTGCAGCAAGGCTGGCCCCATTTGTGGAAAATGTCCTCTGCTACCTTTTGGTTGAGGGACCACTCATGAGGCATGACAATGGATATGCTCAACTTGTCCTCTATGACGTTGGACTTCCCCAGAATGTGCATTGCTATGAGAAAGCAGTTGGAGGAGATCACACATTGCCATACTCTGAGTGCTTCTCAACAAAGAGGGTAAGATCTGGTTCCCGCTTCCTTGTTTATGTACCAGACCACTAATATGCTATCTGAATGAATTGCAACTGTCCCTACAGGAAGAGTAGCTTGGAATGCTTGCAACATGAGGAGCACAGCTCTCATCTCCAGGACATTGATGCACACGGTCGTCTCACCTGCATACCAGGTTTCTTGGACCGTCCTCCCCAGATAATGCCCCACCCTATCTGGTAAGCATCCATGGTCACCATGGCCTGCCGCTGGGGGTGGGGGGGTGGACGACAAAGGGTCAGCCTTGTAACAATTGGTCTGACTGCATCCACCATGAGAGGGATCTTCTGCAAGCACTGGTTATCAGAGTCTGGTGGGACATGGAATAACGAAGAATCAACCACTGGACAGCTAGAAGGCACTGCAGAATCCTAATATGGAATCTGAGTAATGTGACTAGAACTATTTCCGTAGCCATTGATCCTAATGCCTGAAGAACATGACGTGCAGCTACCTTCTGATTTCAAAGTAACCCGTTTGTTTGATGTTTGATCATTAATACTCTCGAAGACAGAAGTTTGGCAATCATCTGAGAAGTGTCCAAAACCGCTTCAATAAACTCCAAGGTCTGTACTGGTTCCAGCTCTGATTTCTGGTAGTTTATTGTGATACCCAATTGTGCACAAAGCTAAAGAATTGAATCAAGTTTAACAGTAGTTGCCTGTTGGGGGTGGAAATGAGCCAGTCGTCTAAATAATGAAAGACCTGGACTTCTTACTGTCTCAGGTGAGCTGCAACCACTGCCATACATTTGGTGAACACCCTGGGGGCTGTGATGAGACCAAAGGGCAGTGCTATGAATTTGAAATGACTGTCTCCCAACCGGAAGTGTAGGCATCTTCTGGAGCACCTGTTCATCTTTATGTGTTAGTACGCATCCTGAAGATCCACTGAGCACATCCAATCGTCTTCCTCCAAGAATTGAAGTATGTACTGAACTGTGACCATTCAAAACTTGCTGCTTTGAACTGGCTTGTTTAGCTTGCTGAGATCCAGGATAGGTCTTCAGCCCCTGTTTTCTTTGGAACTAAAAACGAGCTTTAGTAAGTTCCGAATCCTTTCTGGTCTGGGGGACCTTTTGTATGAGTCTTTTTTCTAGCAGTTTTTGAATTTGCGAGACTATTTGCTCCCTTTGACTGGGTGGAACATCTGGGATTTTCTTGTTGGGAGGCCACTGTTCAGAGAGGGAAATTTGGGAACCCCTGGATATTATCCTGTCCACCCATGTATCGGAAGTCATATTTTGCCTGGCTCTCCAGTGCAGGGATAAACAACTCCTGATTGCCTCCAGAGGTGGAAATCAGGTCTCCTTTGAGGAGCGCTGGAAAGGTTTCCCAAAAAAGAGGTCTTGGGGGCCCTGTTTCTGCAAGCCTCCTCTGCCACAAGGGAAGTATCTTCCATTATTATTGTTTCCCTTCTGCCTCTGGAGGAAAAATCTCCATGTGTGTCCTAGTAAAAACTCTGAGATTTTTTTGAACCACATCTTCTCACTTCCTCTCTGACCTTTAGAGTAGGGTCTCTGGGGAGTGGAAAAAAGTATGCCCATGGCAGACAGAGTCTTACCTTTCTTCTCACACCTCAAAGGGTACCTTTAACTTTTGGTCCAAAAAGAGAGGAACCATCAAACAGGCATTGACAAAGGAAGACTTAAAGGGCCCTGCAAAGTCACAAAGGCACATCCAGGAATGCTTACTTATAGCGATGACAGAACCCGCCGTCCTACTCATCCCTTTGGCTGTATGTGCAATAAGCCTCATGGAAGAGTTAACTACAGAGTGTAGGGTTGCTAGCTGGGAAGATACCTTTTGACATACCCCTTCAGCTACTGCACCTTCCATGGTATCTGAGAGCTCCTTAATCAGACCCCTTTATAACCTTGTAAAATGTGAAAAATAGTTCAGCGATTGCAAGGCAAATGTTGCTGAAGAGAAAACACATTTCCCACATCTATCTATCACCCTAAAATCTTTATTAGGAGAATGGATAGTAGAATTGTCCTCTGAGAGTTCCTTTTTGGTCATTGCCACCATGACCATGGCATCTACTTCACCACCCTTAGTCCAGAATGTTTATCTGAAGGAGCTGTAATTATCTTGTATGGTCTCCAGGGAACAGGCTCGATGGAATCGGGGGTCACCCACGCCCACCGAGAGATCAAACCTATGAACTCATCAGTGGGGGGAGTCACCCAGGAGGAGGATGGGCAAGACCCAAAAGCTGCCAGGTACACCATCTCCTCAGGACAAATATTACTGGACTGCCCATCTCCTCTCTGTTTCAGTATTTCTAGAATCTCCTCAAAGGATATGTTATCAGGTGGTGATCGTGGAGATCCTTCTGCTTCATCGAGGTCAGTGTCTTCAGTGGCAGACTCCTCTGTGGAGTCGAAATGTTTCCTCTTACAAAGTCTCTTTTGAGGAATGTCCTCAGTGGGAGGCTCTGGGGAGGTATCTGAAGAGACAGGGGGACCCTGCTGTGTATCCTGGTACTTGAGGTCTCACTATCCCAGTGGAGCGTCCTCATCAGAAGTGCTACACAGGGAATCCTGATGGGACAGATCCAAAGGGGGAGATAACCTTTTAGATGCAGTGGCAGCTATTGCCCAATCCAAGGCTCCTTAGGCTGACTGTTCCTGACTGAAAGGGGACTCCGGACCCAACAAGACATACTTACGAGACAAAGCCTCTTCCAACCCCGAAGACAGCTCACCTTGGGTAGAAGCCGGAGCCGAGTTCACCTGCGCAGAAGCCCTGAGATGCATCGACTGCTCCGACAACCTGGGAGTCGAATGCCCTCGAGGACTGCAAGGGTCACTACGGCTCTGGGAGCTCTCCAGAGCAAAGAAAATGGAAGAGCTCAGAGCCACGACCTGATCCGAAGAATATGTTCTCGGACATAACCTAAAAGGTACTGGATGCATCAGATTCTAGGACTCCGAACCTTGCTCTGAAGTCGGAGGAGGATCCAGAGGGGGAGTAGTAGACTCAAGAAGCCCCGGACCAGAGTGGGTCGGGCCGAGGATGACTTAGTTATGCCCTGCACACACAGAATCTTCTGCAACAAACACTCCAAATCATTCTCAGTAAGGCTCCTAGCTGAATGAGAAAAGGAGCCAGATGGTGTTCTTTGCCTGGACAACAAGGGAATGGTACTCTGAAAGGTACAGGGTCATAATTTGGAGAGTATCTGGTCTGAGGAAGAGTCATAATGGGCTTAAAGGCACTCTTCTTTGGATCTGATACCAATAGATCCAGCCATTCTTTAGTGGATGACTCAGGAGCTGAAGAATCCGGATCCAATTTGGCAGTAGTTGGCACCGAAGTCACGACAGATCTTTATCTGCAAGTTTTGAAATTTCTGTCTTCGGCTCTGAGGTATCCGATGGACCCAGTGAAGGCATCTTCTTGCCCTTATCACCAGCTCTCACAGACAGGGAAGAAGCAGGACTGGATTGAGCAGACATCAACTTAGAAGCTGGTTTTACTGGGGAAGCAGAAATGGCCTCTTCAAATGCAGAGGGAAGCATCCCTTTTAAGATCAGTTTATTCCTCCTTTCAACAAACACAAGGTGGTTCAAAGAATGACAAATAGAGCAGTTCTCCTGTAAGTGTAGAGGCCCTGAGCAATACACGCATAAGTCATGTGAATCACTAGACGAGATTATATGCCCACATTTGGAACATTTTTTAAAGCCAAAGCAGGCTTGTCGTGTTTGTCTGACATGGCAAGAAGGTAGGCAGAATAATGGTAGAAGAAAGCATTTTTTTTTGACAGGAAAAAGTTATTAGGAGAGTAAACTACTAACGATAGTAGTCAAGGCTAACTAAAAAGTTAAGGGATGAGGGAAAAACTGTACTAAAAAAGATGGTTATGGGGGAGGGGGAGAGAGAGAGAAACAAGTAACCTAATAAAAGGCAGTTACCAAGGAAATATGAAAATTATTTGAATAAGGGGAGAAGCAGGTCAACAGTAAAACACAGAAAATTGAGAAGGAACACGAAAAGGCACTAATTTAAAGTAATACAACCTGATGATTCAAGAGCTCTAAGGTAGGACAACATCTTTCACAGAGCGGCAATTGAGATATGAGGGAAGAGGGAGAGATGCATTAAGGGTAAGGGGAGTGTCCAAGAGCTTCTCTGGTTGCCACAAGCTTACTAATGCTCGAGTCAGATCCAATGATTGGATCCGTAACCCATCTGTGAAGAGGAGATGAAAAAACTGACAATATCAGATCTGCCTTTTTGTCCTCCACAGACATGGACCCTGAGAGGGTATTGGAAAATTGTTTGATCATTTCCCACTGAAATCTTGTCACACATGCCAGATAATTCAGAGAATTGAAGATGAAAGTAGCTGATGTGCAGATATGCTTCACATACTTGTCCAACTCCCTACATTAGGGGGATGGAAAAAAGAACACTGCTCCGTGAGTTCTTTTTTGGTGGGTGCTGCAAAAACCACAGCATCCACAGGCAGACCTTTGCTCCAGTAATCCCTATCATTAGGTGCCACAAGATACTTATCAGGACATTTGGAGGTTGGCTCCATGACATCCAGATCCTTCCAAGTCTGGCAGGAGATAAAGACAACCATCTCATCACTACCCAAGTTGTAGCTGAGCCAGTTCCAAAAGCCTCAAGGAACACTGTTTCCTCTTGGGAAGGTAGGTTGGAAGACCAACAACATTTCTGTTTCAAAAGTTTGAGTATTTCACCAAACGAGACATCCTCAAGGGGTGATATGGGGGACCTTTCTCTTTCATCAAAGTCAGGGTCTTCAATTAAAGACTTTTGTGGATAGTCTAGGTGCCTTCTCTTACACGTCCTCTTCTGAGGCGCCTCTTCTTTGGGAGGCTCCAGAGAGTACTCTGAAGAACCAGCAAAGTCCTGAATGAGGACAGTCTTCAGAATGAAAAGATCTAGCTTCCACAGAAAACAGTTGAGTATGGGGGTGGACCCAAGGGGGACAGGAATGTCTTTTCCCTATAAGTGGAGAAAGCTCTCTCCACTACTTCAAAAGCAAAAGCTGAGCCCATCCCTCACTGGATCCAAAGAAACCTGTGAAGTCAGGCCGAGCTATGCATAGCTGAGGTTCTGAGGGGGACAGATGGCTCAGAGAACATCTGAGTTGATCCTGGCCCACCTCGAATCTGGCACCGACATTACCTCTCCAAGATCCATCCAGATCCAACAAGGTCGGATCTGGGTCACAAACTGGAAAGGGGCACTTACCCTACTGTGGAGGTATCTATATTTGGTGATGACTATATTGTCTGCTACCACTTCTGCAAAGAAACATAGTACCACAGTTACAAACATTGATCTGGAGCTTGTTGGCTGTTATTGACTGGTCCCATATATGCAGGCAAACAAACAAACAAACTGAAATGTTGCTCTTGGATATACTCTGAATATTGGGGTCTATATCAGAACATCGAAGTTTTAAAACTTTGAATGTTCTAATATCGACCCCTATTCAGTGAACGCTAAAAATAGCGAAGCTGCAGAACACCGATTTTTTCCTAGGGAAAGAATTTGGTTGGCAGTTCCTGTGGCTTCGCTATTTCCAGCGCTGTGGTGGAAAGTTACGGGTCGGGTTCAGGTAAGTGTGCGATTGTGTGGACGTTAGGGTTAGGGGCAGGTTAAGGGAGTTAGGGTTAGGGTGCGGGTCAGGTGAGTGTGCGATAGTGACAGACTTTAGTGTTAGGGGTGGGTTAAGTGAGTTAGGGTTAGGGCGCGGGTTAGGTGAGTGTGCGATAGTGACGGACCTTAGGGTTAGGGTTAAGGTAAGTGGATAGATAGCAGTGTATGTACAGTTTAGTGTAGGGTTAGATGTAGGATTTTAAGTGTATGTGTGTGGATTGCTGTTTTTGTGGTGTGCTTGTGTTGTGTGTATGTGTTTCGGAATAACAAATTTTTTCCATGGAAAAAATTTGCTGCTCTGAATGTTCGATATTTTGTGGTTTACATAATTTAGGTTGGATGAAATAGTGTTCGCTATTTTCATCTTTCGATAGCGTGATATAAACGCGAATATTGTACTTCCATTCCAAGAAAATTTTTTTTTAACCAGCCATCAAGAGGCATATCAAATAGAACCCCTCTTCATGGCTAACTGCTAGACAGGGGTCCAGGGAAGTAAATAGTGTGGGAAGAAATAGCCAGGGAATTGTTATGGCTAGGCTTGTATAGGCCCTAGGGCTGATAGCCTAGTACCAACCTATGAACCTGTGAACCTATAACTCAAAGATGTAAAACAAAGTAGCTCATCAGCTAGCAATGTATTAAAACAAAAAAAGTAATACTCACTATGTTACTAGCATTATCACATCATCTGAAACTGGTGCAAACGAATAACAAATAAGCAGTACCAATTAGTCTTAATGGAAAAAAGTAAAGGCATCTGTAAGGAAATTTAATACCTTGGTGGTCAGAGCAAAACAAAGTTAAACCACTTCCCTATAAGATGAATGGAAACTCACTACTCTTAGCACATGAAAGATGGCAAATGCTTCTGCGAAGTACCTTGCTCAACACCTTAGCTCCACTGGACAAAGTCCAGATGAACTGAAAATGTAACAGATGTAATCATATTTAATTTCACAAGAGATTTATAGTTTACAGAGACTACACTATCTAAAGTCAGCAAATGGCTGAGAGAAAGCCCATATTATGGACAGCCTGGATCTGACAGCCTATATCCTAAATATCTTCATGCCTCCCAATACCTAGACATGATCTCACAACAAATGTTACATATTACAAGCTAGTTTGCTGATCATTTTAATTAACAGGATAGTGGAAAAGACTAAAGAAAGCCAGCTAAAGTCTCACACTGAAGTACACGGATTACTCAGCCACTGGCAGCACAGCTTTTGGAGAGGTCACAGCATGACTGCTATGTACCTTCGCACAAATATTATTATAAAATCAATGGATAAAGGGGAACAGTATGGAACGGTGCTCCATGAATGTGCACAGGCATGTTCACAGCTTCATAGGTGTGTAGTAGGCTAATGGCACTGGAGCCTTTACAAGCCTAGCCCACAGGATTACCCTGGCATCATGCCACCCAATCTTAGTTCCCAGTGCCTCTGTCAAGTAGAGCCAATGGAGTGATCCCCAGGGTGAATTTTCTATTTCCCATCCACTCATCAAGATTTCTCTTGAAGATGGCCAGTGAGGCGCTCCGCTTGACATGTATGGGAAGTCTATTCCATAGTATGGGCAGTCTCTGGGTTATGAACCTGTCCCTCCAGCTTGTTCTGTTGATTGTAGTAATGAGGTTGAGGTCTCTGGAGCGTGTAGTGCAGAGGGATTGGGATTTCTTTAGATGTAGCATTTCTAACAGAGCTGGGTCAGACATGGCTTTGTAAGTCAAGCAGAGATCGCCTCTAAGTAGGCGATATGAGACAGAGAATAGTTGGGAGTTTTTTGAGTCTGTCCATACAGGACAAGTTTTTAAGGCCTAAGATCCTCTTTGTGAGGCATTTTTGCAGCCTCTCCAGTTGTTGTAGGTGTCTAGTGAGGTACATGCCAAATGGGGCATTGTCATCGATGATTGGCCTAATGAGGGAAGAGTAGAGGGAGATAATGACCTCTTTCTTCCTGGATGCAAAACCCTTAGTAATGAGATGTGCCACACAAAGGACTTTCTGACCACAGTGGCAATGTGGTGGTCAAAACAGAGGTTGCTGTCAACCTGTGTTCCCAGATCTCTTATGACGCCTTCTGTGTTCAGTGGACTACCATCAATGTGGTAATTCATGGGAACTGGGTTTTTCCCAAAGGGGATGACGACACATATTTTGGCATTGAGCTTAATGCCATGGTTCTGACACCAGTCATTGGTCTCAGTGAGGCCTTTCTGTAGGATGTCAACATCACTTGGGGAGTTAATTATGGATCCCAACTTGCAATAGTCTGAGAACTTTGTCAGCCAGAGTCCCTTTGTGTTGGCCTGGACTTCAGAGAAGTAGATACCAAACAGGAGAGGACCCAGGACCGAACCCTGTGGGACTCCATTCGTGACTGGTCAACAGTCAGACTTGGAGTCAGCTACTTTCACACTGTGGGTTTTATCTGAGAGCCAGTTTGCCACCCACCTACTGGTATAGGGGTTGATGCCTACCTTAGTGAGTATTTCTATAATTCCTGAGTGGGGAATGGTATCAAAGACCTTGGCCAGATCAAGATAGGCTGTATGAACCACCTTGCCTTCACCCACAGCTCTGGTGACTGACTCAAAGAAGTTGACCAGGTTGAGCAGACATGATCTACCCTTCACAAAACCAAACTGTGTGGGATCCAGTGTTTGGAGGTTCCCTATATCTTTGTTTATTAGGTCCATGATGATGCGTTCCAAAGCTTTGCAGGCTAATAGGGCGATAGTTCCCAGGGTCTATAGTCGCTCCTCCTTTGTGGAGAGGGATGACTGTAGCAGTGTGCCATTCGGTAGGGACAAAGCCTGAGGTGAGGCTGTGATTGAACAGGGCACACAGGTGAGGTGCCAGTTCACTTTGTAGTTCATGTAGAACACAGCCAGAGATATTGCCAGGTCCCATAGAAGCTGTATTCTTGGCCTTGGACAGTGCTGTTTTAACCTGTGCAGCAGTAACACTGGGTGCTTGGCAATCTACTGATACTGTGATTGGTCCTTTGGTGGGGGAGAGAAGGGTAGAGTTGGTACTGAATATGTCAGCCAGTATATTGGCAATATCTGTTGTTTCGGTATAGGACGTGCCATTGTGCAACAGCTACGAGCAAATCTGGGTATTCCCGTGCAGATTCTTTACATAACTACAGAAGGCCTTGTGGTTGTCTTTACTATTTGCTGCAATTCTGTTTTTATTGCTAGCTTTACAGGATTTGATGAGGAATCTCAACTTTTTGTTGAGGCTGATAACACAATTTTTCCAGTCTTGGGACTTCACCTTACTTCTCATCAGTTTCCTCCTTCTGTTGTAGAGTTTGTTTATGGCAGGGGACCACCAGATTGGCTTCCTTTTTTTGGAGGAGAGCGTCTTGGTTCTATTGGGTATGGCGAGATCCATGCATTTGTGTACGTGTTCGTACAGGGCATTAGTGTATGATTCGGCTGTCATGCAGCTGTTCTCCAACTGGATGGGTGCCGTGAAGTTAGCCACCTCTGTTTTTAGGAGCCCACAGTTAACTTTGGAGAAGTTTTTCATGGTGGTTACCTTTGCGGGGAGTGGGGTGGGGGGATGTGGACTTCCAAGATGATTAATTTGTGGTCAGATCTAACCAGGGAGCAGTTGACTATTGGTACAGAGCCACGGTCATCCATGTTAGTAATGACCAGGTCAAGGATGTTGCTACCTCTAGTGGGGGTAAGAATGAGCTGTTCCAGGGCATTGGAATTAATGAATTCCAGGAAACGTTGGGCAAGTGTATTGGTACATGAGTAGTTTTCCCAGTTAATGGAGGGGTAGTTGAAGTCGGTCGCCCAGTATGAGAGTGTTAGGTTAGACTCTAATATTCTCCAGGGTGCTTAGGAATGTGGAGTGTGTCTTGGGTTATGGTTGGGGACCAATAGCAGGCTATGACCTGAATCGCTAATTTACCCAATGTTAGCTGCACCCAAAGTATCTCTGATGCGTCATGCTGGACTACCAGTATGGAGGTTTGCACATCCTTTATGAATATGGAAACACCACAGCCTTTGGAGCTTTGGTACAAGTTCTGGGGCTGAAAGGTATGGAATGAGTTATAGCCTGGTAGTGCAAGGGTGCTATCTGCTGCCTTGAACCAGGTCTCTGTTACAGCAGAAATGTCGATGTTCTCCATTTTAAGGAGTGCTTTGAGCGAGTGCATTCTGAGATTTAGACTTCTAGTGTTGAGCAGCACGACCCTCAGATTGCATTTGTTTGTAGCTGTTATGGTGGTAATTTGGTCTTTGGAACACCACTTAAAAAGGCACAATAGGGGTGGCAAGAGCCTTGGCCAATATCCGGAAGCCCAGGGGTGACAGATGCAGGCCATCTCTGGCAAAGCATCTAGGTCTGTCAATCATGTCATCCCAGGCAGACAGATACTGGATCCCTTTAGAACGACACCAGAAATTTAGCCAGTTGTTGAAATCAATCATTTTCTGCTTGTACTGTGGTATCATTCTGGGTGATGGTAGGAGGCTGCTCAGGGCTAGGGTCATACCTGTCTGGGCTACATAATCGGAGAACTCCTCCATGTGTCTTTTCATGTAGTCCAGGGAGGCACGTCTCAGGTCATTCACATCCACATGTACAATGACAGAGTCATATTTGTACCTGTTGTTGAGGGACCTGGGTGCATGCATTATGTGGCAGGGCACCTGACAGGCAGCTGACTGTTACTTTCTCCTTATTTAATCTAATGAGTGGGGCATCAGTGTGCCTCACTATCGAATCACCTATGACTAGTGTGTTGGGCATGTTGTTTTGCCTTAGGGGCTTTGGTTGAGTGGCACACTGTTTAGGAGAGTTGTGTCTCATGATTAGTGTTGTGTTGTGGTGGTCAAGTGGGTTTCTGCCTTGGAGGTCTCTGCTGTTTGTGTAGATTTTTATTGAGAGCCTCCGGGAAGGTGGCCGTGTGGTTTGTGTTTTTATGTGAAGGCAGTGCTAGTGTGTGTTCTGGAAGGATTATGTGTTCCATGTGTTGTGGTGCAAGTGTTGACCTTCTCCTCTTGACCAGTCTTGGCTGCAGAGTGCATGGCTTTCACTTTGGATATATAAGTGCATCTTTCGCAAGTCTGAGTGTTGGGAATGTAAGAGGAGAGGCTTGTCAGTGTACATGAGGTAGTTGCTACATTGACTCAGGATGCCCAAGCTCACCAGGCTAATAGGAGAAAGCACAAGGAACTGACCTTTAGACATGACTGGAGGGTGGGCATTAATAATAAGTACTGGAGCTGTTTCCTTGTAGAACGTTTAGTGCTGGTAGCACTGTTGTGTGCTACAATAATTGCTACAAGATATCTGGTAAAGTGTTAGACTAACAAGCTAATAAAAGTGCAGGAGAGTAAAGAACTAGCAGATCTAAGGGAAAAATTGATGAGCACCACTCAGAAGCTTACAAAAAGTCCTGGATATAGCAAATCTGTAAAGGAAAGGTAGGAACAGTTTTTTTTTAAGTAGAAAGTGAAGAGACAGAAGATAATGAGATAATTCAATATGAAGAAGCTAAAGGGGTGGGCTTTGGCTAAGTTCTCACTATTAACAGTAGAATGAGCTGATGTAATTTGACTGGGGGGGGGGGGGTCCAGAATCAACTTTATACCAGAGGCGGGCAACTCAAAGCCACCAAGACAAAAAGACCACAACAAGAACTGTGAGGGTGGGTGGGAAAAAAAAAAACAATTGTACAGATTACAGAGATATTAAATCAAAAGTGCAGACAATAAATGAGAATAAACTCATCTTTTCTCAATATCACAGCTGGCAGTAGGTCAGTCTCTCTGTAGCAACCTGAAGAACATGTATATTTGATTTAAAACACTGGCTATTTTAGGCACAGCACAGAAACCAGACCAATTATCCAAACAATAACAGATGCAAGAATACCCTGGCTAGATTAAACAAGTTCTGTTCACTTTCTCTCACTAAGAAAACAGGCCTCTAGACAAAGGATTTCAATACAAACTGAGGTCAACACTAACAGATATTCAGCTATATCACACAACAAGAAAGAGTAAAAACAGTTGTACAGATTACAGAGATATTAAATCAAAAGTGCAGACGATAAATGAGAATAAACTCTTATCTTTTCTCAATATCAAAGCTGGCAGTAGGTCAGTCTCTCTGCAGCAGCCTGAGCAACAGGTATATTTGATTTAAAACACTGGCTATTTAAGGTACAGAGCAGAAACCGGACCAATTATCCAAACAATAACAGATGCAGGAATACCCTGGCTAAATTAAACCAGTTTTGTTCATGTTCTCTCACTAAGAAAACAGATAGGTGTCTAGACAAATGATTTCACTACAAACTGAGGTCAACACTAACAGATATTCAGCTATATCATACAACAAGAAGGAGAGTAAAAACAGTTGTACAGATTACAGAGATATTAAATCAAAAGTGCAGACAATAAATGAGAATAAACTGTTATCTTTTCTCAATATCACAGCTGGTAGTAGGTATGAAACCTGAACATTCAGACCTATACTGTACTTACGGCATCAGCACTAAAGGGGCTCATTATGTATCTAAAGCAACACACTTTACATATAATGGTTTACCAGCAGCATCCAAGGCTCTAACTTGGGTCCTTTCCTGTTTTACATTCTTAATCAAGTCTATTGCTTTCCATATATCTGCCATGCACAAATTATTATACAGAGGTCATGATGGTCACTTAGGTCTCTAGTCAGTGGGTACCATCCAATTTCTTCTAAGCTTTCAGAAGACCTAACTTACTTATGTCAACAAAAACTTTCAACAAATGGGGTTACAAGTCAGTCTAAGGAAGAGAAAAGATATATTTTTTAGGATGCCCAAGAGAATAAGCTTTTATTTATGTATGTATGTATGTATTAATTTGCTGGCCATTTAAGTCCACTGAACAGAAGTTTCCCTTTTATCTGGTGAAGTGACTTGCTCAAAGCCACACAGTAGGCAAAAGGAGGTCGATGGTTTTATTAACAGCTCAGATTCATAGCCCTCAACTTTAACTGCCAGTGCATTAAAGGACTTGAATCAAACCCTAGTGAAACTATTTATGTTTTTAAACATCTAGGGTTTTGGCACAATCCTGCACTGACTTTTTCAAATCACCTATAAAAAAACAGTAAAGAGAACTCTACCATCCACATGGTCAACTAAAGTAAACAGGCTAAATAATGTCTGTCAAAAGATATTGTTATCCCCACTCTTGACTATGCTATATCAGTTTTAGTAGTATTAACCACTAATAATTTAAGAAAACTTCCAACATATCAAAGAAAATATGTTGTTTCAGCAATTTTTATGTAAGGGCCTTATTATCAGCACATCTTACATCATAACAGGGCATCCCATACCAAATTCCATTCCACCTACCACATCCCATTCCAAATTCCATTCCACATCCCATAGCACATCCCATTCCATATCCTAAACCACATTCCATTCCATATCCCATACCACATCACATTCCACTGCCTCTTAGAAGCATTTTGTGGCCTTAAAATCTGTAACTCACTTCCTCGACTCAGGCCACTGCCAACATCACATTCCTTTATAAACAAATCAAAAGTACAATGTAAATGTAACAGTGAAGGTTTATGCTGAACACCTGCAGTCAAGTGGTGTTGAGTCTGAAGTTATGATACTAAATGACTCACATTTAAATTGTATTAAGAAAATTTGTAATACTTTTAGTTTTTAGCTGTACCTAAAAATTGTCCTAAAGTATCTCCTACAGTTGTAGCTTTGTACCTATGTTATGACTGAAAAGGGGCCTTTGTGGTCTGTCTCATCTAACTGTACAACGAGCAAACAAAATTGTATGAAACTATACACACTGCCCCAGATGCAGCCTTGCCAGTACCCTGTAAAAGAGAAGGGTTACTTCAGCATCCCCAGAGTATGTTGCTTGTCCTGTGCCTCTCAGCATCTTATTAGTTTTCATTGTTACTTCTTCACAGTGAATAACCTGATTTTGCTAATGGGCATCTGCCGTCCCTAAATCCTTTGCATCCTCTCTTCTGCTTCTCTTCTGCTTAATGCTAATCTACTAAGACTTTATGTTCTTTATCGGTTCTTCTCTAGCTAGTCAACTATATGCCTAGAGCAACATCTACCATCACTGAATACAGTAATAATTGTTTATTCTTAGCATACAAGTTGATCCTACTTTTTGAACTATGTATGACATCTGATACAAATGTACTAAAACATTACTGGCCCCAGCATTGAACACTGCTTTATGACTTTTATCCCGATAGGTCAACTCTAACAACTGTGCTGTGTTTCAGAGCTATTTTCTAGTACAGTGTACCATATTTGACCACACCCCACACCTGTCAGTACTATAAGTACAGGCCTTACTGAACTATGGGTATGCCACCTCCACAGGCCAGTGTTCACCCTACTGGTGACTAAGTCACATAAGAACTTCAGTTTGAAATAGCAAGACACTTTTGTGCCAAGAGGGCCTGCAAACCATCAGCGCAAAAAAAAAAAAAAAAAATCAGTATTTACTGTTTAGCAACCCCACATTTCCACACTCCTACATTATTCATCTGGACCATTCTAGCTCATACTGTTCTGAAACTGCCACTACTTGCAAAGGAAGTCAGTTCATGCATGATATACACCCCATCACTGCAAGGAAAATAATTACCTATCAATTTGGAATCCCAGGAAACCTACTGCACAGTTGTCATTCAGAGAGCTATAAAATCTAAGGTATGTAAAAGAGGTGCAGGGAACATGTACACAAAATATTTGTATTGCTGCTTCAAGACCATGGTTAGGTCCAAGTTAAGAATAATCTACAAAGTTCTGAATTATCAAATACATATGTTGTTGATGTCAGTAGCCTCCCCTTGAAGTTTCAGACCTACTCAACAGTTCTCTAATCTGCAGACGCATGACTTTAAAACCCACAACAGAGATATTCTTTGTACTAGCTCTTCTTGCTTCCTGGCCTGGGTCAGTGTTGTAAAGGGTCTTTGGGCAAGTTCATCTTCCCAATTTAAAAAAAAAACAAATGAAGTAGCAAGTAAATAAAAATCAATTTATCTATCAGCAACTTATTGCATTTTTAAAATCTGCATATACAAATGTGTACTCTGACAAATGGAAAAAGCCCCTTCCTCCACTGATAAAAGTGGGCAAAGAAATTCCTATTATCATGTGCAAACAGCACACATACATAGAATGTTACTTCAGTAGGCAATGGCACATGCAAATGAAGTAAATTAATAAATACTTTAAAAGTTGTGCCTTAATTCCTTCACATCAGAGGAAGTGGATACAATCCAATTAACACTCGTATATTCAAATGCTTTACAGTATACCTGTTAATTCATATATGTCTGTCAGCTAGGTCAATACTGTCTGATAAATTCATAATTAATTGTTTTAAATTACGATTAAAAAAGCAGGGAACATAAAACTGATACAATCTCTGTACACATTTAAGCAGATTTCTGACTTCATTTTAAATGTATCTGCATGTTTTAGAACAGTATATATAATTGTCAAAGGTAATGCACTCAGTTATTTTTTTAATCACATATTTTGACTGGGATGCTGTTTTGATTTTCTTCAGCGTTAAACTACAACAGCTGTGTGCATGTCAGTAAACAGTATGATTGCAAGCAAATTCTTACCTGAACTAGCAGCTCTAGTGTTCTGTTATCCAGGAGGTGAACCTGACAATGTCTGCCTTCTGTCATCTGTAAAAAAGTAATTACAGTAATATTAGTCAAGAAGTTCATTTGCAATGAAGCTTTCCAATTAAGAGCAAGTAGACTAAAAATATAACATCTACTGGTGTCAAATTACCTAAGCCATCCAATATAATTCATTTATTTCATAAAGTTACTTATTACTATTCTTCATCTTTATTTGATCTGCTCTCCTCATTACACCAATCCCTGTCAGTAACATTCATTCCTGTAACGGTCTCTACATGCTGCTGTGGATTTATTGTAAAACAACTGCCAGACATGGTGACGAGAGCATATTCTGACCCTGGTTCTGATAAAAAGGACAACTTACTCCCAGCATTTATTTTCATATTAGTGTTTCCTTCCACTCTGATAACACAGGAACTTAGAAACAGTGTATTATTGTCCCTTGCACTAAAATTTTTTCTTCTCTCATGTTACTTCATAGCAAGCTACCTTGTTGTTCCAGAAGATTACAAGAATATTTCATGGATAAAACAATAAACCATGATTAATCGTATCATGCTCTTCATGACAAAGTAACGGACTGGACAAGTAAACAATTTTATGTAGACCAACAGTGGTTCTGAAATAAGTTTGTTTCAGGAATAGCTGCAATGAAAACAACATCAAAAGTTTGCCGTAGGCTTGCTCTTATACTGTGGAAAGACTGAAAAAGTACATAGTATTACTACAACAACTATTACTACTACTACTACTAATAATACAAGCCAGCAGAGGGAAAAGGAGGCATTTTTCAGTATATTTTGAAATCCATCTACGGTTTGCAATAATTATACAGTTTGGTTCACTAAAAATATAATTGTCTCCTGAAATCTGTAAAGACCAACGCAATGCTGTGCTATTTCTGGTTAACATTTCACTTTATGGTTGCTGAACTATTTTCAGTACTGTACAATCTCTATAAAATCACAGACATGCTTCTTTACATTGTGTCCAGAATAAACAAGTGTACTAGAAAGCCAGATCACACTTCTCAAGTTTAAATTTTGTTTTTAATTATTGCTTCTGCGATGATTATGTTAGCACTCCCGAATAACACCCCCCCTCCCCAAACAGCATACGCAGCTATTCAAAATGTAACAACTACACAAAGATCAGAAAGACATATAATCTCCTACTCAACCTATAAATTCAGATCCCATAGGAATAGCATCACTGAGAAACAGAAAGCTTCAAGGACACTTCACACATCCAAGTATGCCTCTCAAGTCACTGCACCAAAACCCAGGGACACCTTTCGCTCTAATTTCTAGAGTGATCTAGCCTTCCAGAACTTTACAGCTAAATATGAAGAAGTCCATCTTCACTAGACTTCCACCTCTCATGATTCATCACATCAGCAGCAATTTAAAACATAAGGGCATACTCCACTACCCTTGTTCTGGTATACTCACCATATTGGAACATTCTGACTTCAGTAGTACGCTTGTTAAGTATAGTATAGCACACTGTAAATATTGTTATGTGCTGGAAGGGGAGGGGATATGACAGTAACTGACCAATGCCACCTAACTTTTCCTGGTGGGAGGGAATAGTGGTTTCATTTGGATAGTTACTATCATGCAAGCAGAATTCTGCAGAGCACCAGAAAAGCCAGGACTAAAAATGTGAGCTTGGCAATACCAAGACCAGAAAGCAGCCCTCTTAAGAGAGTGGGTAGAAATGTGCACCCACACAGTGAGTGACTCTGATGCCCAACGGTGATGCAAGTGCTCATTGCAAGCACCCTCACTGCCAGAATGACAACAAGGTTACAAACCAAATCCATGGATGTCTGGACGATGGTCCCTGTAGTCAGCTCTCACCTCCAAGAGAGGGATACCAAGTACCAGATGGTGAGTCTGAGTGATTGGCTGGCACAGAGGCAAAAGTGCATACAGAAAATAAAATCAGTCACTCATTCGCTCACTCAACCAACCAGTCTATAAAAAATCATAACCACTTTTTAAAGCAAGAGTTGAGCCATAAATTGTGATGCTTAGTAACTTTCATGTGTCCAAACTTATGCAAAATTTTAATTGTCAGTGCTATTTGATTCAATACATTTAATGCAAGCTCAGAGCATTTGTCATGACAGAATGGGGTGCCAGAATCTGAAGCAAAGGATGGACATGTCTGCATTCAGTAGTCATCTGGGCCATCTTTTCACAGTGTTTTTCATGAACTCTATTTCAAATCATGTCTCACAAAAGTGGCACCAACATTAGGAGTTTCTACAGGACGGTACACATTAAAATAAATAAAAGCTGTGAAAAAAGCAAGTCAGCTTGACAAATCATAACCGAACTTGGATGTTCCTGGGTGCAGCAATACTGCTGTACCTTTCATATTATACTACCCTGTACTTTAACTAATCATGTTTGACAGTTAATACAAATAGGGTGGACGCTTCAAGGCAGGAGAACATACTCTAAAGGAATGGGCTGGGCAGCAATGATTTTACCTTCACTACCCACTGCATCAGTAAATTAAGCCAGTCATTCATTAATTTCTCTCTCTCTCTCTCTTATATATATATATATATATATATATATATATATATATATATGTATACATATGCTTTGGACAACAGAACACAGCTTTAACATGTTGATACAGTGCCACGTAATAATATTAAAAGATATCTACTCAAGTATACTGTCCAAGAGCCATATTAGAAAACACTCATGAATAGAATACAACATAACATGCACATACTTTAAATATGATCACTACTTTTAAGAATTTGTTCGACTTTGATAGACAAGTAAAAGTAAGAACTAAAACTGCCAGTTTCACAGTGGCAAAACTTCACAATAAATGAGCATTCTGTACAGCAACAATAGTTACAATGTCTTACCAATTTACTTCCTGTATGCATACAAATACCCCAGTGTGATGATAAAGCACAACACTGACAAATGGCTAGTGTTACTGTTCCATGCAGAATACTACAGAGCTAATCACAGTGAAATCCTATTACATGCTAAAATTTATACCTTAATTCCCCGCACAATCCCCTACTTATAATGGGAATTATCACATCTTCTTAATTACAAAGCCTGTTTTGTCTGAGAAGGAATTAGTTGCTATAGAAACTATAAGAGATTCAGGTACTTTAAGCTCTCATTGAAAAATCAAATCGTCATATAATCCCCTGTATATAACTAATAGCACAACTGTGGCATACCATATGAATTATATTACTTTAGCTGTCTCATAACTAGCCAGACCATATTCTAATATGTTTGACATGCTTATTAAAAACAGTTCTGCAAATAAAATACCTTCTGCATTTGCATCTATATCACCTAGTGTACAGAGAAGTATGTTCTATTTTAATTATTTGACAGTGGAAGGCTCAAGGCCTCAAGCTTCATTTAGCAAAAGCACTACCACAATTAGGACTACTCAGGAAATGAGATACTTTGGCTCTAAAATTCTACTTAATCGGACAGTGTTTGTGATTTTAAGTTTAGTTTAACATCATAACCAAAATGGACAGAAAATGAAAGACATATTTTAAGATAGATGAGAAACAAAAATAGCAACAGGCTAAAAGATTCTTGTAGTAGACGATGCACTCAGTCGAAAATATACAATCACAGACAGGAAGGAAGTTCATACTGCAGATTACATCTAGGGTTCTAGCCTCAGATGTGATATGCAGTTCTTTCTCATTTGTGTCTATGTATCTTCTAAAAGTACACATGCCATTTATTCATTGGTAATTTTATAGTTGAACTGATTCATACTGGATAATTTTCAATAATTAACCAGCAGCACAACAAAGCATAAACTGCAGTTGTTGTAATGTATACTTGTGAGTAATTAAAATACTGAAACCTAAAATAAATGGGTGACATGCATTCACTGGCCACATGGCAGTAAATTGCCCTGAAATTACTTGTACTGTAAGTGGAACTGGCTTGGTATTTCATAAAAACTCATAAAGGACTTTGTGAAGACCTATATGATAATATTAAACACAATGCAATGTTTCACAATGTGTATTCAACCACAATGATGATAATAGCAAGAGATAAACTTCTCCTTGCCACCTATAACTAATGAATAAAAAATTACATATGACTACCATAACGGACCACAGCAGTTTAGATTCTGACATAGAGCATCTGTCTGTATTGTCAATAACTCAATGTCTTACTTTGAAGGAAGTCAACACTGGCCTAATGAACTTCTAGAGGTACTTATTTACTGGGTTCTTATTTTTGTACTGAGGTTACATAGTAAACCCTGATACAGATGGAAAAATGCGACAACACACCAAGCTCCAACTAAAAGTAGAAATGTCCATTATCCGTAAGACTAAGTTGTTACTGTTAAGTCCTTTGAACACACACACACACACACACACACACACACACACACACACACACACACACACACACACACACACACACACACACACAGATCTTGCTCAAGGGTGCTGCAGGCAATCAATACTTGGACCAGAGATGGCTGAGACTGATTCAGGATGTGAATGCTGTGGGCAACAGATGCAATGGTAGGTAACCAATATGATGTTTTGTGCAAAGGAAAACAGGACTCTGGCAGACAGGTCTCATTGGTCAAGGCATCAGCTCCTCACATTTTGGGGTGACTCAGATGTGGAAGCAAGCATGGCACCAACCACTTGTGTATTAGTAGGGGGATGTACCAGTTTGATAATGTCCATTATAGCAGACTATAATATACACATCACTAAGTGAATGAAGGGTGGGATTGACCAAGACCAATTTGTATGTCTGACCTTCCAGATGCCTCTGGTCTGCATATGCAGCACTCACCAAAACATGTTACACCAACATCTTGTATAACACTGTTTCCATAAGTATGACTTTGCCTGCCTTAGGGGGAATATGAAGGAATATGTGTGCAGGTTGACAGTGATGTCATGTGTTTTCATGCTTTCACAGATTCCACCAGTGGAGATACCAACACAACAGCAGGGTACCTGTGGTCAACAGTGATGGAAACTTGCAAGTAGCATGATCTGATGTCATAATGGCATTGTTTGTAACAACATAAGAGATGGGTCACCTGCATCCACCATTACAGATTTCCCTTCTAAATTAAAAGCTGAGTATACACAGCCTCAGAAGAACATGACAGCATCCTGTACCTGAAAGTCTCACATAGGCTCCATCTGACTTTTCAGTCCACACAGCATCTGACATGTTCACTGTCTACCATATGAGAGAGATGCAGTGGGTGTGGCACTACCCTGACACCAGAAAGGTCTCTGATATGACTGTGACACTTGGAATCAACAAGTGGATGTATAAGTCAGTGATCCAGACACAGACAGCTGTTATATACAGCACTGTGAAGAAGAATAGTGCTCTCAATGACTTGCCGGGTAACATGCAACAACTGCACAGTGACCTAGAGTATAAACATCAGGAGACAACAGTGCTGCTGAGATCACTGAGGGTAATTTTTGCCTCCATAACTTCTTTCATGAGACACATCTGCTCTGTCTCTGCAGGATGTGTAGCCTGTGGCCATGGGAGGCACCAAGTGTGAGATGGTCTTACCAGTAGGGATAACTTCTCAGATTGCATGCACACAGTCTCATAATTCTAGCCCTTCTCTGCCATGGACTAGATCCAGCCCCAGTACCTTAAGCCAACATAGTGGACACCAACAATGGCCACATTATGGCAACCTAATCCTCACTGCTGGATAATGCTATCTTTGACTTCCTACAAGATCCCAGAATACATAACTACCATGTTTACCTCCAGTAATACTATCTCACATTATAGTGTTCCAGGCATCTGTCATTGTGCCCCCCCCCCACCTTGTGCAGTGATGATGACTGTGCCCTGCCAACTGCTTGACCTGTGTGTGTATGATGATGCCTGATGCATAGATTAAACAGTCCATGCACTGAACTGCATAGCCTGGGTATGACTCTACATAAATCAACTGATTCTGTGTTGTCTATGTCACGGCCCATAATTGTAGACCAGACACCAACTCTTTGCCAGTGCTGCAGTGTACTGTGTCCACCTCTGCTTTGAATGTGGCTCTGCTGCTGCATGTTCCTACCCTGATTCTCCACCCTGCTCTTCTGCTGCTCCTGTAAGTTGTATGGCAGGTCCAGCTGTGATGTTCATGGGTTCACAGATTCAAGGGTGAGTACTAGGCAATCAGTCTGCAGACCATTACAAGCCAAGCTAAAAACTCTATTCAGAATATTCTCCTGCTGCTCCATGGCATACACAAGTATCTTGCTGCACATGTCCAGACTATATTGCCTCCACTCATGCTCAAACATCAGAAACCCCACACTTCAGTAGCCAGAATATCCACTTCACACAGACTATATTATGAGACATTTCTTGAATGTATGAGGGTTGCTTATTAGGGGCACCAACCAGGGCTCTAGGGCATATCTGGCATTACCTACCAAACACTACAGATAACATACTATATCTGCTCAACTCCCAGCATGAACTGGACCTGTGTGCATAGGCCTATTTATCTGGAAAATGTGTGTCCCTACCCAGAAAAAACAGTGGGAAGTCCTCTTGTAGAAACTGCTGCTATAGGTCAGACTTGACAAATTATAAACAATGTCCTGGGCATTACAGACTGCCTGGTATTTCAGGGTGTTGAAGCCCTTGTTAAAATATTTTTGGTCGTCTGAATAGCTGTAGGCTTGAGAGCAATGTGGGTGTGACCATGATGCCTAGGACCTCAGGAAAGGGGCTATCTCATAGAGAGCCTGCATGGTGTTGGCCCTCTCCTCTGGTACCTTATAAAACCAGATATGCTCCTCCACAAGGGGAGCAGAATGTTGAGGAACCAGTTTATGACTCATGAGGCTCTCACTTCTAATACTCCTAATGTGCCCCTGTATATTACTGGAAAGTCCCAGTAGTTAAAATGGTTATGCTACACACACACACACACACACACACACACACACACACACACACACACACACACACACACACACCTTTGTATCAAAAGGCATGGACAAGCTGCATACACCTCAAGTGCACTTGTCGTTGACATAGTTTGACTAGATCTCTTTGACTATCCCTGCCCAATCAGAAACAGTTCACTTCCTGCTGATCTGTCAGGAAGTGCCAGGTCAGATTCTGCCTGTACAGCCTCCAGTGGCATGGAAGGATGAGGCATGCAACACTGCATACACTGACTCTGACAGTTGCAACAAACCTGTGATGCTGTCTTACTGCTGTTACAATTCCTAGAATAGCTCCCATCATGTACAACACATATCTTAGTGCTCAAAATGGATAAGCAAGGCCAAGCAGCCTTGCTTTTTTATACTTGTCTGAATTAGTCCATGATATTGCATTTCTTCATTTGCATATTCATCATCGCTCATCTGCATGTGGTTACTCATTTGCACGTCATTATGCATTTACTAGCATACACTGTATTCCATGCTATTTTAACCACTGCAGAATCTGCGTCTTGAAACTGCACACACTCTGCACATGACTAGTACCCATGTTACTTTTCAAAGAGCACCGAGCAAATACTATTAACTGTAGCCACGCACCTGACTCTAAATCAAGCAAGCAAAGCCATACAGTTTAACACCAGCCCTAAGCCAGAGACAGAAACTAGTGAAGTAACAGAATGCACACAGCCCTAAAATAGAGTGGATGACAGCAGATTAGGTGGGAGCAAGAATGCTTATAGACTTTAAAATGCACAAGATTTCAAACCAGCACATTAAACCCACCAAAATAAACAACACATCTCAAACTTTCATGCAAGCAGAAACAAACCTGAGAAGTACGGGAACAGTTTATTTTTCTTTTTAAGGCATCAGAGCAACTTTTTCTATTTATAAGTTGCTATGCTACTCTCTTTTGTTCTACTGCCATTTTCTTAGATAAAAACAATCTATTCTTTACTAGTCATTAGTTCTGCCTTGAGATTTCGGTGGAGAACCTAGTCTCCCCAGTGACTGCAAGTCCTTTGAACACATGCACACACGCAAACACACACATGCACACACACATGATCTCCCCAGTGATCTCCAGTGTCACAGTGCTGCAGATACTCCTTTGTGATTTGGTCAATAGTGACAAACACACTTTATGCTGGTACTCCTGAGGAACATCTTTCTGATTATCTGACAGTATGTACAGGCCTTAGAAAAATAATGCTGAAGTATAATATAACATGCCTGGTCTCTTATCACTGAAGAATATTCTCCATTGTCACACTGTCACTCTTCATACACTGTATGGAGGTGACAGAAATGCAGAACTAAGTTTATCTCAGAATGTGTAAAATGTTGGTGGCCAACTGCTTGCCCTATCGCCTTTAAGAAGTAGTGCTTGTGTAATTTTAAACTAAAGTTGTCTAACTCTAGTGCAAATATGCTGTCAGCAGAATGTTTTAATATATTTTGTAAAATGTATTTCCCTATTCATAAATGATGGAGCACAGTACAGCAGGACAAGTATGTAGTACACCTGCATATCAACCCCTTAAAGATAAGTAAACATTTGTAAACAATAATGCAAGCCTCTGTACATGGTTCTGTCCCCATTGTTCAGGCATTATACATTATGCATGGAGTGCATATGCAAACTATCCTACCCCACATCATAAATGATTTAGCATGGCAGCAAGACTGGAGCACTGGTTAGTACCAATGGGTTAACCTTTGGGCAGCAGCTGTATACAATACAATATGGTTGTGTTTTTGGCAGTGCAATAAACTCTTTCCAGCTAATAGTTTGCTCTGCATACAATGTTGAGCAACATGACAGTGCTTATAAAACAAAAATGGCCCCATACGTCTATGGCAAAGGAAGAAAATTCCTACCAGGAATGATGTTTCTTCTCTGATGCAAACAGGCCTGATGCTTTATGTAAACTTGCCCTGCCATCATACAGTGATGTCAGTGAAATCCCATCCACGGGAGCTTGCAAAGCAATAGTTAACCTCATTACCTTATTATGGCAATAAACCCCTCTCTCTCTCTATCTCTCTCTCTGATCAGGCCTAATGACTGTGACATTTACTGAATTATAGACAGGATGGTACAGCACAGAGCAGCAGAGGGCATCTATGTACAGAATGTTTTGCATACCTTCATACACAGCTGTTCACTAATGTAATATGCTGTAGCATCATATAACACAGCACAGTACAACTAGGCTGCATTGGGGGTAGGAATGAATTGGGCATCTGACAGCTTTGTACAACAGGAAGAAAGGAAATGTAGATACCCATAACAGATTTCAGACAAGTAACTTAAAATCACAACACAGAGCAATGTGTTCTAAGAATACAAGTAAGAAAAGTTAAGAAAGAGTTAACTCCAGGATGTCTGCATATGCCTCACCTAGCCATATTTGGAAGCATACTCCTAAGGTTCATGTTTGCCAGATTTTTAATGCTGTACATCAGGCTGGCCATGGGAGAAGAGGATATAAATACCTGAGCACCAGCAACATGGCATGCACTGAATTCAACATCCTCTGAGATCTGAAGTATAACAGGTGCCACATGCTGTAATGTAACACAACAAGTTAATTGCAGGGCTATGCTCTGTAAGACACTACAGCACTTGATCAGAAGTTGTGGTGTGAACACAGAGAAATGTACTGGCTACATAAAGCAAGGAATAACAAGATGGAGAGATGTAACACTAACTTACAAAAAGGGACAATGTAGGAGAGAGACTGGACAATGTAGGAGAGAGACTGAAAATGTCCTGAGCGAGTACATAGGTGCAGTGCAATAAGCAAGACCAAAAATTATGATGGGGCAGCAGCAGATTAAGTAGCATGAATGATATCACAACTACAGCTAATGTGCAGGGCCTGTAGGCAATATTACAGCTACTGGTAATGTGCAGGGACTGCAGGCAATATTACAGCTACTGGTAATGTGCAGGGACTGCAGGCAATATTACAGCTACAGGTAATGTGCAGGGACTGCAGGCAATATTACAGCTACAGGTAATGTGCAAGGCCTGCAGGCAATATTACAGCTACAGGTAATGCGCACGACCTGCAGGCAATATTACAGCTACAGGTAATGTGCAGGGCCTGCAGGCAATATCAAAGCCACTTGTAATGTGCAGGGATTGCAGGCAATATTACAGCTACAGGTAATGTGCACGGACTGCAGGCAATATCACATCTACTGCTAATGTGCAGGGCCTGCAGGCAATATCACAGCTACTGGTAATGTGATGGGACTGCAGGCAACATTACAGCTACAGGTAATGTGCACACCGTATAGGCAATATCACATCTACTGGTAATGCGCAGGGCCTGCAGGCAATATCACAGCTATAGGTAATGTGCAGGGACTGCAGGCTATATTACAGCTACAGGTAATGTGCAGAGCCTGCAGGCAATACCATAGCTACTAGTAATGTGCACGGCCTGCAGGCAATATGACAGCTACTGGTAATGTGCACAGCCTGCAGGCAATATCACATCTACTGGTAATATGCAGGGCCTGCAGGTAATATCACAGCTACAGGTAATGTGCAGGGCCTGCAGGCAATATGACAGCTACTGGTAATGTGCAGGGACTGCAGGCAATATTACAGCTACAGGTAATGTGCAGGGACTGCAGGCTATATCACATCTACTGGTAATGTGCAGGGACTGCAGGCAATATTACAGCTACAGATAATGTGCACAGCCTGCAGGCAGTATCACATCTACTGGTAATGTGTAGGGACTGTAGGCAATATCACAGGTAGTGGTAATGTGCAGGGCCTACAGGCACTATCACAATTACAGTTAATGTGCAGGGCTTGCAGGCAATATCACAACTACAGATAATGTGCAGGGGTTGCATGTACTGAGAAGATAACTGGAAGAATCCACATTAGTTAAAGAATAAATATACACCTTAAAATCATTTTCTTTGTTAAAAATAATCTTAGTTATGAATAATCTTACAGTTATGGGTATGTTGGTTATCATCCACTAAATTCTTCTCGGTTATCCCCCCTCATCAGAAAGCTTCCCCTCCGTGATTTGCCTCTGTAAAATATTTGGGAGCCTCTCCGGTATGGCTAATGCATGGATTGGATAAAAAAAAAAAAATCACAATCCTCTTGTTGATTCAAGATCCTAGCCTCAGTACGTTCCTGTATATGGGCAGAACATCTAAGGGGGGAATTGTCTTGACTTGCAAATTAAAACCAGGACCATGTACATTTTCATCATTAATAACAGTTACGGGAGTTATATCATTGGCATTATTATAAGCAACATTAATATGTGTATCTACAGTATTAAAATTACTGTTACTCCCTTCAGAAAACTTATTACCCTATGCTTGTGATTTTGGAGGTTTGGGGTAAGCAACACCTTTACAGTAATCTGCAATATCATGTTGTAATTTCTTTTTGTTGACATAAATGAAAATCCGCTCATAATCAAATCTAAACTGATTAAACAGTGTATGTTGTTTAATGTTATCATTCAAATTATTAAATTCATTAGACAAGGCTTCATTGTCCTTACAGTTGTATTTAATTAAAAGTTTAATAAGTTCAAAACCTTGTCTGTTAAAAAGAGCTACCAGTTCCAAAAGCAGTGGTGAATTCTCAGTAAATCCGGTGGGAAACCTTCACAAGCGTAATCCCTTGGGAACAGTCTTCTTTCTAATACATTCTTTAAAATAATTTTAATCTGTAATTTCTTAAATTTTGTTAATCTGTAATCAAATTCATCCAGTTTAAGCCGCGGTGGTGCAGCGGTAGCGTTGTCGCCTCACAGCAAGCGGTTCTCCTGTTCGATTCTTGGCTGGAGCACCTTCTGTGTAGAGTCTGTATGTCCTGCCTGCAGTTGTGGCGTTCGGAAGACATGCGTGAATGGACATGCCTTCGTTGAAGGTTGGGCGTCGGGCTGGCACCTCGGCACTATAAAAATCAGAGTAACCTATTCTTACATAAGAAAGCAACCTCTGCTAAATCTGTTACAGGCAGATTTTACTCTAGTTTATTTTTCTCGGACCATCACACCTAATGGTCTGTATACATGTGGTTGTTGTACTGTCTGTTGCTACATTTGGGATGGTCCATATTTAAGTTTACTAACTTTTAACATAATTATTTACTTGTCTTCTGATTTGAACTTTAATGGCCAGCAGGTTATCTTCTGTTTTGTTGTTCTTGTTTTTATGATGGCATAACTGTCAGAAAGCTTAGCAAATGAATAAAAGAACACTATTATGACATAAAAATAAATGAAAAAAAATTAGAAATGCTTTATATATGCGTGCTTCCTTATGCAGTTCTGGGGGAGGGGTGATGTTTTAATTTTCCATTGAGGAACAAGTACTTCTAGTTAGAGGAGGTGGTGACTATAAAAATAGGCTAGAATTTTAAGAAGCATTGTGGCAGTTTAGGCCTCAAACCAATAAAAATTCTGGATTGACTGACCCCATTAATGTTTTTGAAAGTTAACCCTCTACGGAGATTATAAATTGATATCATACAGTGAAATTTGATTTTTATTAGTTTGTTTTATGATATTTAATTTCATGTACTATGTGACATGCCATATGACCTAATTTATATATCACGTATTTGTATATGTATTTAGTATGTCTGGCTCAATTATATCTGACTCTGAAAAAGTTGTTGCTGTTTAAATGAAAGTGTTTTAATTTTACTTAAAATCCAAACAGGCATTTTATTAACTGTACCACCATCATTTGCTGCTTCATTTCTGTTAAATTTGATTGTTTTGACATTGGTGCTCGTATTTGTCGTTTTTTTGAATTAAAGCAATGTTGGTCAGGTCCTAAAGCAAGTGTAAGTAACAGATCATTGGAGTTAGATAAAACCTCCTCACTCTATAACAATACCAAATTATTCAGCTTTTTTGATGCAAAAATTGTGTTGATTTTGCATTTTATTTTCTTGGTAAGGACAGCTGCTGTAGATTAGTGTACATATCTTTTTAAGAAACCTCCTGTGGGCATGTGCTAAGTGTATTGATTACTGAGCACGTGCAGGGACAGAGTGCCATTTTGTAGTTAGCTGTTGAGATGTAAGCGTGTGTTTGTAAGCACTATCTGTTAATCAGTTTGTTTATAGTTATTGAAGCTGCTATCCATCCTGATGTATTTTCATGTTTTTAAATGAACTACCCCGCCTGCTTGTCATCCTTTCAGTAAGGGACGAGCGACATGGTATTAGAAGCGGCATATATAATGGTCAGAAAGAACTCCAGTTTCTCTACTTTGACGACTTTGAGAGGCATCTACCTACTGTTGGAAACTGCATCTTTAATTCGCAAAACAGATCAGAAATGAATTTCTAGAGTTAAATTTGCTCAGAATATTTATTATTTGTTAAATATGAAACGAGGCACAAGTCGAAATGTCCAATATTGCTAGAATTCTTCTAATTACTACAGAAAATGTTTTAAATAAAGTCTGAATTGCACAAAATGAATAAAACTAATTAAATTAAGAAAAACAACTGCACTTTTTGGTAAGGATGTACTTTTTCTTATTAACTGAAGCTGTCCGAGTTATCAGAAGTGTATGAAGTGTTTGCATGTTTGTGCAGTGTTACAGTAAAGTTTTTTTGCAAATAGAGCCATTTCAGAATATATTTCGCAAAGGACAGTGTTTCAAAGAGTTTATTGTGCATTTGTGTGTTACTGCAAGCTTCATTGAGGCAACTGGACATGCTCCACCTCAAAAAATCCAAATCCACCAAAACCACTAGAGCAAGCGACTTAAACCTTAGCACGGATATAAATAGGACGTGCTGGAGGGATAGATTTATCACTCAGAGACTCCCTATGCTGTGGAATAAAATCCCGGTCCATGTGAGGCAGAGCACCTCGTTGGCTCTCTTCAAGAGAAATCTTGACCTGTGGATGGGAGATCGTAGGTTTACCCCAGGAATCATCTCTGTGTCACTGCTGGACAGAGGCACAACAAACTAATGGGCACAGTATTTTTTCATATAAGGGGTGGCGTAAGCCACAAAACTTTGGGCTAGGCTTATAAATGCCTTAGGGCAGATAGCCTAGTATAAACCTATGAACCTATGAACCTATGAAGAAAAAGAAAAAAAAGGGCTGTACAACAACTTTAAAGTCTGACTTCACAACCTGACAGAAAACCTGCTAGTAAAGCACAGTTCTTATGTTAACCATGATACATTACTTCAAGGATGATTACATGAATTTCTAAAAGCACCCAAACGTGAACATTAGTTCCTTAGTGAAAAAGGGAAGATAGACAATGAAGACAAACAAAAACTGCGACTTCCCTAGACAGACAGTATAAGGAGTAATACTTTTAGGTATAGGCTCAAAAGACAAACCCACCTCCATAGGTATCACAAGGGATAAGAAACTAGGAGTAATGCTACTCAACGCCAGAAGTCTAAACCTCAAGATGCACGCACTCGAAACTCTCCTTAGCATGGAGAACATCGATATCTGTGCAGTAGCAGAAACCTGGTTCAGGGCTCCCGAGAGCACCCCAGTACTACCAGGTTATACCTCATACCATGCTTTTCGGCCCCAAAACTTGGACCGAACCACAAAAGGAGGGGGAGTATCGATATTCATCAAAGATACCCACACCTCCAGGTTGCTGGCAAAGCACGAAGCATCAGAGACTATCCATGTGCAACTAACAGTGGGTAAAACTGCCTTCCAGTTTATAGCCTGCTACAGACCACCCTCCCAAACCCAGGAACCCCACTCGGCCTTCCTGAGAACACTGGAAAATATGAAGGTCTCTCCAAACACCATTATATTAGGCGACTTCAACTACCCAAACATAGACTGGGAGAATTACTCTAGCTCCAACACCCTAGCCCAAAGGTTCCTAGAATTTATAAACTCAAATGCTATGGAACAACTTGTTACCACTCCCACAAGAGGGGAAAACATACTGGACCTGATCATCACCAACATGGTGACTCTATGCTCCAGACCAGAAGTGTATCCCTCACTGGTAAGATCAGACCATAAACTAATCTCACTGGATATTCACATCCCGACCCCACCCCCTGCCCAGAAAACCACAGTGAAAAACTTCTCTAAAGCAAATTTCACACTCCTCAAAACCGAGGTGGAATCCTTCAAAGCCCCCGGGCCTGTGGAAAATACGGCCCACACCGCAGAATCCTTTATAAACGCATTCTATGAACACCTTCAGGAATGCATGGATCATGCGATCCCGAATAAAACCAAGACCCAATCCTCCAAAGGCAGACGTCCTGTCTGGTGGACCCCAGCCATAAACAAACTATACAATAGAAGAAGGAAGCTACTAAATGATAGAGCAAAATCCCAAAAAGGGAAGGCATCACTGATCAGTATTAGCAAAAAACTACGGGCACTCATAAAATTGTCTAAGGTCAACTTTGAGAGAAAAATTGCACAGGACACTAAGGATAATCACAAGGCTTTCTTTAGTTATGTTAGGAACCTGGGTGGTAATTCCCAGATATGCTCAGAATTAGTCCAAAATGACAAAAAATACACTGAACCCACAGACATTGCCAACATCCTAGCTGACAGATTCAGTGCAAACTTCTCCCCCTCCTCCCCACCAAAAGGGCAAATATCTATCCCAGCAGAGTGCTGCCCCCCTGACATCTCAGATGCTCAGGTAAGAGCCGCCCTCTCCAAAGCAAAAAACACAGCATCAATGGGACCAGACGGTGTCCCGGGCTGCGTCCTACATGAACTCCAAGAAAAGCTAAACCCAAACATAAAACTACTGTTCAATCTCAGCCTTACTACAGGATATGTGCCCAAAGAGTGGCGTACAGCAACAGTGGTCCCTCTCCACAAAGGTGGTGCCTCAACGGATCCTGGAAACTATCGCCCCATAAGCCTGACTAGCTTAGTCTGCAAAACTATGGAAAGGATCATCATGGACCTCATAAATAAAGATATTGGGGACCTACAGACACTGGATCCTACCCAGTTCGGCTTTGTTAAGGGCAGATCCTGCCTTTTAAACCTGGTTGATTTCTTTGAAACAGTCACCAAGGCGATTGACAAGGGGAAGGTGGTCCACACAACCTACCTGGTCCTCGCTAAAGCCTTCGATACAAAACCCCACTCGGGCATTATAGATAAGCTCACAAGCTTAAATATAAACCCCTATGTCACTAGATGGATTGCAAACTGGCTCAAGGACAGAACCCACATGGTTAGAATTGCTGGAGCCATGTCAGACTCCAAACTAGTTACAAGTGGTGTCCCACAAGGCTCAGTCC